>NC_092720.1:177765489-177830489 GCF_047496885.1 Scyliorhinus torazame | reverse complement strand
TACACACACACATATATATATAGAGAGAGGGAGTTTAAGAGATTTGTGGAGAACATTGTTTAGTACACCAACACACACATAAATATAGAGAATTTAAGAGATTTGTGGAGAACATTGTTTAGTACACCAACACACACACATATAGAGAGAGTTTGCGATTTGTGGAGAACATTGTTTAGTACACCAACACACACACACATATACATAGAGAGAGCGTTCAAGAGATTTGTGGAGAACGTTGTTTAGTACACCAACACACACACACATATATATATATAGAGAGAGAGTTTAAGAGATTTGTGGAGAACGTTGTTTAGTACACCAACACACACACACATATGTATTTAGAGAGAGAGTTTAAGATACGTGTGGAGAACATTGTTTAGTACACCAACACACGCATATATATAGAGTTCAAGAGATTTGTCGAGAACATTGTTTAGTACACCAACACACGCATATATATAGAGTTCAAGAGATTTGTCGAGAACATTGTTAGTACACCAACACACTCACACACACACACACATATATATATCGAGAGAGTTTGAGATTTGTGGAGAACATTGTTTAGTACACCAACACACACACACTTATGTATATAGAGAGAGAGCTGAAGATACATGTGGAGAACATTGTTTAGTACACCAACACACGCATATATATAGAGTTCAAGAGATTTGTCGAGAACATTGTTTAGTACACCAACACACACACACACACACACACATATATATCGAGAGAGTTTGAGATTTGTGGAGAACATTGTTTAGTACACCAACACGCACACACACACGCATACATATATATTGAGAGAGTTTAAGAAATTTGTGGTTAACATTGTTTAGTGCACCAACACACACACACAACATATATATGTATAGAGAGAGATAAGAGATTTGTGGAGAACGTTGTATGGGATGCACACAAACACCCACTTTTTAAGTAATATATATGGAGAGAGCGGTTAAGAGAATTGTTGAGAACATTGTTTAGTACACACAAAAAAGTACACATATATATACATATACATGAGAGATATTTAAGAGATTTGTGGAGAACATTGCATAGGACGCACGCATATATATATATATATGGAGAGAGTTTTATATATAGGGCTTGTTTACGGTGTACATTCCCCATTTGTCTGCATTGTATTTTTAGCCTGTTTTTTAAAAAGCCTGCATTTTAGCAAGAAGTGAAGAGATTGAAACAGTAGGAGTTGGAGTTTCCTAGGGGGGTGGGGTTGGAGGGGTGATCAGTGTGGGAGCAACCGCCTGAATGAAGCGTCTTCCCTCTCTACACTGGCCATCGAAGTTACTGGAGAAAGTTCTATGTTTTTAAACTTTCAAATCGAGAGCTCATTTTCGCATCTGGGAAGATGTACACTCCGCTGCCCCACGTAAATCCTTCCCGGATTATCCCGCCGTCAGGAATTAGAATGGTGCAAAACATCAGGGTCACTTTCCCTCACTTCAGATTGGCTGGCCATTATATTCTTTGCTTCTCTCCCATTCTCCCCTCTCTCTCGCTCTCCTTTTGTATATCGGTTGCCAGGCGACCCGGGAGACTAAGAGAAACTATTTGCCCGATAAATTAAAGAGAGAGAGGGGGGTGGAGAGGGACAAGAGAGACAGGACGTGAAGGAACAGCAAAGTTTGAGACTGAATCGCCCTCGCTCTGCAGTTTGCCTTCCTGAGTTGCTGAGCATATTTGATTTTTTAAAACAGTTATTGGGTGTCCCTCTGGTTGTGGCAAAGGAAGGAACAATAAAACACTGCTCTGTTATAGCCACAAACGCAATCGCGAATTACAAAGCTGCCTTTTGCTAATGGCCACAACGGATTCTTGTGTTAATTCGACCGCCTTCTTCTCAAACCCTGGTACCAAGCGTCCAAGGCGCAGTAGCGTCAGAGTTTCCATTCAGATGTTCTGAGTGTACATGAGGTGAGGCCTTTCTGTGTTTTGCTTTTGAAAAGGATTGGGGGGGGGGGGGAGTGGAAGGAGGGAGGGAGGAGGATGGATGGAAGGCTTAAATAGTCTCCCACACTGCCATAGTGACCGAAGGAGGGAGGGAGAAGAGAGGGCGTGGAGTGGAGTAGAGCTGGTGGGGGTGTCTTTAAGAGTCAGGAGCTAAGGAGGTCTCCTCCACCCACCCATCTAGCCATCCATCCATCACATCGCAGGTCCACTGAAGAGCCCTCTGGACATTTGGCTGTGGCCCGGAGGATATATTGCCAGCCAAAGGCGCACTTGCCCACTCGTTAGGGCAGCTCGGTTTGGGAAGAGGCAAGAAATGAAGAAGGACAGCCGCGGTTGTTTGAGGGGGAAGGGGGTGTGGAGTGTGTGGGTGGGGGGTGGGGGGGTCGACGGAGAGAGAGGAGAGAAAAAACCCTCAGAAGCGGCCGTGTTTGGGGAGAGAATCGATGCCACATCAAAGAGGGAGAGAAAGCAGACTCTCTCTCTCTGAAAGACAGCGGAGAAGACGCCAGCAAGCAAGCAGGACCTCATGGAGGACAGAGCACGCACCCCCACGCTCCCGTCCTCAGACTCACTCAAGGACACAGTGAAAGCAAGAGAACTGGACTGAGCTGGACGAATTGGAAGGGGAGTCCACCGTTTGCTAAATGCAAGGGAAATGTTTGGGCAGAGTTTGTATGTGTGTAATTATTCCTGATTCCCTTTAAACTGAGAATTCCTTTTCCTTCTCTCCACAGCACAGATAGAAAACTGGATTAGATTGTCTCCGCTTTACCCCACATTGAGAGAAAGAGAGAGATAGAGAGTGAGAGAGAAAGAGAGAGAGGAGACTTGCCCGAGGACCCCAGCTCTTGATTGTCCGAACGCAATTCTTGTGCTACATGTTAACCAAACCAAGAATTGTGTCTGGGCATCTGAAGCCGGGTTTTGTCCAATTGCCTTCCCATCGATTTTCTCTCTCTCCCCCTCGGGTACATCAGCGGCCAGTCTCAAAATAAGTATCCCTACCCTCCTCGCCTCCCTTAGCCCCCACCCCTGAACAACTCCTCATCTCTGACTATTTAACCACCGCGGCAGTCCCCACGAAAGGCGCGTTGTGCATCTCGCCACCCAGTATCAGGCGATTTGGGATGTCTTCGAGTTTGGAATATTATGTCAAAAAAAGTTCTTCGGAGTTGGAGTTAGTTATTGGGCGCCCACAAACATACAATTATTGGGATGTTCCAAAGGACGGTCAATGATGGATCAAATTGGGCATTTAAAAAAAAGTCAAATTGGCGTACTGGTTAAATCAATTTAAATCATTGATTATTGACCAGGTAGATGGCTGCGGATTCTGAATTTAAATACAGACACACACTGGATGGTAATAGGAACCCATCAGGTCCAGTTGCATCTGTGGAGGGAAGACAAGAGTTAATTTGTAAACTTTGATCAGAGAGCAGTTCTTAACTCGTTCTCAGCAGAAGGCTTCAATCAGGCTCAACGTGGATCATCAGGAGCGTGTCTCACCCAGAGGCTTGTATTTCGGTCTATCTTTGCCATTTCGTTAAGTACTCCCCTCCTCCCATCTTCCTCTCTCTCTCTCTAGTCTTGCCTCTACCCCTCTCCAACCTCCATTCTGTCTTCCCACCTCTCCCGCTCCTCTTCCCCCCCCCACCCCCCACTCTTTTCTCACTCACTTTTCTCCTCTTCAGCTCTTCGATCTTTCCCTCTCTCCCCACCTCCTCTGGCTCACACTCTCCGCTCCCCTTCTCTTGCCCTGTTTTATTCTCTCTCTCTCTCTCTCTCTTTCTTAGTGTTCTTGTCGTTTTATTCGTTTTTCTTTAAATTCTCAAACTCGCCACTTCTCGCTGGCTGCACCCCGATTGGGGCATGTGTGTTTTTGGAGGGAGCGCCATTGAAACGGTCACTCGCCATTTCGGACTCTTTCATTCTCCTGATGCCGCCGGGAATGGGCGAATTTCAGAAGCTTTCGCAGTCTTGGTCCTTTAACAAAACAAGAGAGGATGGGGGCTGTGGGCGGGGAGCGTCTTTCACAAAACTGTCCCCTGATTTTTCAGAGGGTCTTCGCCAGGAATGAATTAAAAACTCTGCAATCTTGTTTTGTTTGATTGATTTGTATCAATATTATTGAAATGCAAGTCCACCGCACAGCGCGCTCCAGCTTTGTTGCTCTCCATCGCCACTGGTTTAACTCGGTCTCGCCTCGGCACTTTCCCCCTTGCGGTCTCGGTGTGCTCTCAGGCCCTCGCTGCACTCTGCCAGGAGGATTGCGCGCTCACCTCGCCGACCCGCGCAACCCTCACTCCCTCTCTCCACCCCGGGTTACAGCACCAGGACGGTCTGGCTGGATTTTAGACCGCCAACCTTGTCAAACATTTTTTTTAAAACACGGAGCTCCACACACCTTCCTGCTGCTGCTGCGTCACACAGATACACATATTTATTTATAAACGACGCAATGTCAGCGAATAATTGGCAAGTATTGTCGATGTGGGAAACCGGGGTGGAGGGGATTGGAGTCAATTAAAGCAATCGCCAAACCCACTGTGTCCGATATCAATCCCCACACCCATATTCTACATCAAGGCCCATTCCCACACTGTATCCCATATTTATTCCCATACTGTATCTCACATCCTTCGCAGTTCCACCCTGCATCCGACATCAATCCCCAATGAATTCCTAAACTGTATCCCACGTCAATCCCCAATGAATTCCTAAACTGTATCCCACATCAATCCCCAATGCATTCCTACACAGTATCCCACATCAGTCCCCAATGCATTCCTGTACTGTATCCCACATCAATCCCCAATGCATTCCTGTACTGTATCCCATATTAATCCCCAATCCCCACATTGTATCATACATCAATCCCCAAAACATTCCCATACCATATCCCACATCAATTCCTATCCCAACACCATATTCCATATCAATTCCCATCCCTATATCAAGCCCAATTCCTACACTGCATCCCACATCAATCCCCATTCCTACACTGCATCCCACATCAATCCCCATTCCCACACTGCATCCCACATCAATCCCATTCCCACCCTGCATTCCACATCAATCTGCATTTCAACCCTGCATCCCACATCAATCCCCATCCCCACATTGTATCCCACATCAATCCCCATTCCCACCCTGCATCCCACATTAAGCTACATTCCCATACCATATCCCACATCAATTCCCATCCCAACACTGTATCCCACATCAAGCCCCATTCCCACAGTGCATCCCACATCATCCACATTCTCTAAACTGTATCCCACATTTATCTTCATTCCCCAAACTGCATCGCTCATTGACCCCATTCCTACACTGTATCCCTCATTTATCCCCATTCCCACATTGTATCAGACATTAATCCCCATTCCCACTCTGCATCGTACATCAAGCCCCATTCCCACACCATATCCCACATCAATCCCCATTCATCCCACATCAAGCCCCATTCCCATATTGCATCCCACATTAATCCCATTCCCACCCTGCATCCCACATCAAGCCCCATTCCCACACCATATCCCACATCAATTCCTATCCCAACACTGCATCCCACATCAACCCCATTCCCACCCTGCACCCCACATCAAGTCCCATTCCCACACTGCATCCCACATCAAGCCCCATTCCCACACAGCATCCCACATCAACCCCATTCCCACACAGCATCCCACATCAACCCCATTCCCATCCTGCATCCCACATCAAGCCCCATTCCCACA
Organism: Scyliorhinus torazame; assembly: GCF_047496885.1. NCBI lineage: Eukaryota > Metazoa > Chordata > Chondrichthyes > Carcharhiniformes > Scyliorhinidae > Scyliorhinus > Scyliorhinus torazame. The sequence continues at coordinate 177,824,766 of NC_092720.1, read as the reverse complement.
CCATATCCCACATCAATTCCTATCCCAACACTGCATCCCACATCAACCCCATTCCCACCCTGCACCCCACATCAAGTCCCATTCCCACACTGCATCCCACATCAAGCCCCATTCCCACACAGCATCCCACATCAACCCCATTCCCACACAGCATCCCACATCAACGCCATTCCCATCCTGCATCCCACATCAAGCCCCATTCCCACACCATATCCCACATCAATTCCTATCCCAACACTGCATCCCACATCAAGTCCCATTCCCACACTGCAGCCCACATCAAGCCCCATTGCCACACTGCATCCCACATCAAGCCCCATTCCCACACAGCATCCCACATCAAGCCCCATTCCCTCCCTGCATCCCACATCAAGCCCTATTCTCACACTGAATCTCACATCAATCCCCATTCCCACAATATGTCCCACATTTATCCCCATTCTCACACTGATTCCCACATTATCCCCATTCCCAAACTGTGTCCCTCATCATTCCATATTCTCCAAACTGTATCCCACATTTATCCTCATTCTCCAAACTGCACCCCACATCAATCCCAATTCCCACACTATGTCCCACATTTATCCCAATTCCCACACTGTATCCATCAAGCCCCATTTCCACACGGTATTCCTCAAAAATCCCATTCCTACACTGTATCGCTCATTTATCCCCATTCCCAAATTGTATTCCACTTCATTCCCACACTATATCTCATTTAAAAAAAAATTTAGAGTACCTAATTATTTTTTTTCCAATTAAGGGGGAAATTAGCGTGGCCAACCCACCAACCCTGCACATCTTTGGGTTGTGGAGGTGAAACCCACGCAGACATGGGGAGGATGTGCAAACACCACACGGAGAGTGATCCGGAGCCAGGATCAAACCCGGGACCGTGAGGCAGCACTGCTAATCATTGCGCTACTATGCCGCCCTCCTATATCTCACATTTATCCCCATTCCCAAACTGTATCCTTCATCAATCTCCATTCTCCACACTGTATCCCCCATTTATTCCCATTCCCCACACTGTATCCCACATTTTCCTATTCCCACCCTGTATCCCACATTATCCTCTTTCCCACACTTCATCCCTCATCAAAGCCCATTCCCACACTTTATCACTCAGTTATTCCCATTCCCCACACAGTATACCCCATCAATCCCCATTCCCAACTAGCATCCCACATCATGCCCCATTCGCACACCATATCCCACATTTATCCCCATTTCCCACACTGTATCCCTCATCAATATCCATTCCCACATTGTATCCCAACCAAGCCCCATTCCCACATTATATCTACATTAATCACAATCCCCATTCGATACGCCACATCAATCGCAATATCACACTGTATTCAGCATCAGTCCCATTCCCAATTTATACATCATTCCACATTACCAAAGTCTATCCCACATAAATCCCCATGACTGCATGGTTTCGCACATCAATCCAAATTCCTACACTGTATCATGCATCAATTCCTTTCCCACAATGTATACCAGGTATATCCTAATTCCCACACTGTTTCCCACATCAATCCCCATTCTCACACTGTATCCCACATGAATCCCATTCAACATTGTATCACACACTCTCTCCTACATCATCCCCATTCCTACTCTGCATCCCATATCAAGCCCCATTCCCAGACCATATCCCACATTTATCCCCATTCTCATACAGTATCCCACAACAGTGGGTAGCACTGTTGTTTCACAGCTCCAGGGTCCCAGGTTCGATTCCCGACTTGGGTCACTGTCTGTGTGGAGTCTGCACATTCTCCCTGTGTCTGCATGGGTTTCCTCCGGGTCCTCCAGTTTCCTCCCCCAAGTCCCAAAAGACGTGCTGTTAGGTAATTTGGACATTCTGAATTCTCCATCAGTGTTCCTGAACAGGTGCTGGAATGTGGTGACTAGGGGCTTTTCACAGTATCTTCATTGCAGCGTTAATGTAAGCCTACTTGTGAAAATAAAGATTATTATTATTTGTCCCCATTCCCAACCTTCATTCCTCATCAATCCCCATTTCCCACACTGTATCCCTCATCAATATCCATTCCTGCATTGTATCCCATATCAATCTCCATTCCCCCTTTATATCCCACATTAATCACAATCCCCACACAATACCCCACATCAATCCCAATATCCACATTCTATTCGGCATCAATCCCGTTCCCATAGTTTATCCAACATCAATCCCCATTCCCAAATTGTATCCCACATAAATCCCACATTGATTCCCATCCCAACACTGTATCCCGCATCAATTCCCATCCCAACACTATATCCCACATCAACCTCATGCTACCATTGTATCCCACATCAATCCCCCTTTGCAAACTGTTTGTCACATGAATATCCATTCCCATACTGTATCCCACATCACTCCCAGTTGCAGACTGTACCTCACATCAAGCCCCATTCCCACACTATATCTCACATCAATCCCCATTCCCACACTGTACCCTGATCAATCTCAATCCCCTCATCCCACATCAATCCCCATTCCACACTATACCCTGAATCAATCCCATTTTCCACAGAGCATCCCGCAACAATTGCCATCCCCATGCTGTATCTCACATCAATTATCATCACCACAATGTGTCCCACATCATTCCCATTTCCAACCTGTATCCCACATTAAGCACCATTCCCACATTGTATCCCACAGCAGTCCTAATCCCCACCTTGTAGCCCTCATTAATCCCCATACTATCTCACATCATTCCCTTTTCCACCCTGTATTCCACATTAAGCACCATCACCACACATTTTCACATATGAATTCCTGTTCCCGCACAGTATCCCACATTAATCCTCATTCTGATACTGTATCCCATATCAATCTCGATTCCCAGTGTATCCCCGATCAATCCCGCTCCCCTCATGGTATCCCACATCAATTCTCTTCCCCACACTGTATCCCCATCAATCGCTTTTCTATCCTATTTCCCACATCAATCCCAATTGTCACACTGTATCCCACATCAATCCCCATTCCTGTACTGTATCTCACATCATTCCTATTCCAAAACTGTATGCCACATCAATCCCTATTCCCACATTGTATCCCACATCAAATCTAACCCTCATACAGAATCCAACATCAATCCCCATTCCTGCACTTTATCCCGCATCAATTCCAAACCACGCACTGATTCCCATATGAATCGCCAGTTCAACTCTGTATCTCACATTATTCCCCTTCCCACTCTGTATCCCACATTAATCCCCGTACCCACGCTATATCCCACATCAGTGCCAATCACCACCTTGTACCCCACATCAATCACGATTCCCACTCTGTATCCCACATCCTCCCATTCCCGCATTGTGTCCCACATCAAACATAATCCCCACACTCTATCCCACACCTTCCCATTCCTATAATGGATACCACATCAATCCCAATCCACACACTGTATCCCACATCAATCCCCATTCCCAGTCTGTATCCCAGATCTTTCCCATTCCCACATAGTACCCCACACCAATCACAATCCCCACATCGTATTCCACATCAATCCTAATTCACACACTGTCTCCTACACCATTCCCATTCCCACTCTGCATCCCACATCAAGCACCATTCCCACATTGTATCCAACATCAATCTACAACCCCGCACTGTATTCCATAACAATTCCCATTCCCACTCTGTACCTCACATCAATCATCATTCCCACATTAGTCCACATTTCCACACTCTATCCCAGAGTAATCCGCATCTGCACGCTATTTATTTTTATTAATTGGTTCATGCAATGTTTGCACCAGTTGCTCAACCAGCATTTATTGTCCAATCCCAATTGCCTTTGAGAAAGTGGTGGCACTGCTGTCTCACGATGCTGAGGACCTGGGTTTGATCCAGGCTCTGGGTCACTGTCCACGTGGAGTTTGCTCATTCTCCCCATGTCTGCATGGGTTTTACCCCCACAAACCCAAAGTCACAAACCCATTATACCCTCAGTCCTTTGAAGACCCAGGAGGCCTTTGTAAATGGGGCAGCACGGTGGCACAGTGGTTAGCACTGCTGCCTTACAGGGCCAGAGACCCAGCTTCAATTCTGGCTTTGGGTTACTGTCTGTGTGGAGCTTGCACATTCTCCCCGTGCCTGCGTGGGGTTCCTCCAACTGTTGCGATGTGCAGGATAGGTGGATTTGCCAGACTAAATTGCCCATAAATTGGAAATAAATAATTGGGTGCTCTAAATTTCCTTTATAAAACACATGAAAAAAAGAGGTGGTGGAAAGTCACCTTCTTAAACTGGAGGTACACCCACAGCACTGATAGGGAGGGAGTTCCAGGATTTTGACTCAGCGACAGTGAAGGAACGGCCAATAAAGTTCCATGTCAGGATGGTGAGTGACTTGGAGGGGGAGGTTGCAGGTTGTGGTGTTCCCATATGTCTGCTGCCCTTGTCCTTCTAGATATTAGTGGCTTTGAGTTTGGAAGGTGTTGTCGAAGGTACCTTGGTGCGTTGGCTTCTGCAGTGATGTCTGGGGAGCTAATCAAGCTATTCTGTCCTGGTTGGTGTCAAGCTCCCATTTCTGACCTCATGGTGGAAGGAAGGTCATTGATGAAGCTGCTGAAGATGGTTGGGCCTAGAACACTACCTTGGGGAACTCTTGTAGTGATGTCCTGGAGCTGGGATGATTGACCTCCAACCGCCACAACCATCTTCCTTCATGCCAGGTATGACTCCAAACAGCGGAGGGTTTTCCCCCTGATTCCCATTGACTCCTGTTGTACCAGGGCTCCTTGGTGCCACACTCAATCAAATGCCACCTTGATGTCCAGGGCATTCAACCTCACGTCTTGTGTTCAGCTCTTTTGCTCATGTTTGGATTTAGACTAGAATGAGATCTGGAGCTGGTGACCCTGGTAGAAACCAAACCAAAATGACTAAGTGAATAACAGAACTTGGGGCCGAGTCAATTGAAAGCAATTGCGAAATCATTAAATCATTCTCAAGAAGTTAGATGTCTTGGTGGGCTGTGGAATAACAGGAGTTGATAGAGACTGGGAGGGACGCTTAGTTTGGATTTCTCCACGCAGCTCCTGACCTCATTATACCCTCAGTCCTTGGAAGGCCCAGGAGGCCTTTGTAAATGGGGCAGCACGGTGGCACAGTGGTTAGCACTGCTGCCTTACAGGGCCAGAGACCCAGCTTCAATTCTGGCCTTGGGTTACTGTCTGTGTGGAGCTTGCACATTCTCCCCGTGCCTGCGTGGGGTTCCTCCAAGTGTTGCGATTTCCTTCCACAGTCAAGATAATAATAATCTTTATTAGTGTCATGAGTAGGCTTAAACTGCAATGAAGCTACAGTGAAAATCCCCTAGTCGCCACACTCCGGCGGCTGTTCGGGTACACTGGGGGAGAATTCAGAATGTCCAATTCACTTAACAAGCTCGTCTTTCGGGACTTGTGGGAGGAATCCGGAGCACCCGGAGGAAACTCACGCAGACACAGGGAGAATGTGCAGACTCCGCACAGACAGTGACCCAAGCCTGGAATCAAACCTGGGTTCCTGGCACTGTGAAGCAGCAGTGCTAACCACTGTGCTACCGAGATGTATAAAATTATGAGGGGCATAGGTAGAGTACACAGGAAAAAACTTTCCCCCTTGGTGGAGGGATCAATGACCAGGGGGCAAAGATTTAAGTAATGGGGCAGGAGGTTTAGAGGGGCTCACCCAGAGGGTGATGGGAGTCTGGAACTCTCTGCCTGAAAGGGATGGCCATGCTAAATTGCCCCTAGGCATCCAATGGGTAGGTGTGGTTACGGGGATAGGGCTGGGAATTGGGCCTAGGTAGGGTGCACTTCTGGAGGGTCAGTACAGACTCGATGGGCCAAATGGCTTCCTTCTGCACTCTAGGGGTTCTATGATTCTGTATGAGTTTATTGTAGCAATAGAAAATGGCCGCTACGATGGTGTACACACACAATAAGTCCCCGCTGGGACTACCAGGATGTGGGTCCCTGTCCAGGCGGCTTTTACATTATCTAGTAACGAACCCCAGCTGGGTGGGCCTCTGCCCACCAGCAGGGAAACTCTATTCCACGTGTCCCATGGGGAGATGGATTAGGGTATCTCCGTGGGCCTCGTGAGGGTTATTGCAATCCAAACATGGGCGAACGAGTTGAACTCAAGAGATGAGGGGAGAGTGGCTGTCCGTGAGATCGAAGCAGCATTGGACTGAGCATGTCTCCAAGGAGCCCAAGTAAAACTGGAGTCAACGGGAACTGAGTGGTAGGAAATCTACCGCCTCTCTCAAATCCCTTCTCAACCTTCAAGGAAGATAGTCCCCTCTTCTCCTACCTTTCTGCGTTACTGAAGTTGGAAATCTCACTGCATGTTTGAAAATATCGATCCAACATCCGTTCCAATAACACTTGCATCAAAACGCCAACCCCACGACAGGTCAGAGAATGAGGATTTTCTTTTTGTTGAATTTCTCGTTTGTGGATTTTTACTGATGTGTGGATTGCGCAGACTCCGATAAACTTCAGTGAAATGATTTCCTTATATATGCTTTTCAAAATTTTAGGGATCCTGCTCTTTTGAACCTGTCCAGGTAACTGATTCAACCAATTGCAAATATATTCCATAATGTTTGATCCCAGTGGACCTACCATTCACAGCCAACGCACACCAAAATTTGGAATCTCCTCTCGTGTGGCATTAACTCAAATCTTCCCGTCATGCAAATTAACCAGCTCACTTGCTACTTTTGAAGCTAATTGTGCTCAAAATCAACTTCTCTGTCGAGAAACGAGAGAGAATCTAACCACCTCCCCTTGACATTCAATAACGTTACCCATTATTGAATCCACCACTATCAACATTCTGTGGATTACCATTGACCTGAAACTGAACTGGAGCAGCCATATAAATACTGTGGCTACAAGAGCATGTCAAAGGTTGGGAATTCTGTGGCAGCTTTTCACACTTCCTGACTCCCCAAAGCCTATCCACCGCCTAAAAGACACAAGTCAGGAGTGTAATGGAATACTCTCCTTTGTCTGGATGAGTGCAGCTCCAACAACACTCAAGAAGCTTGATTCCATCCAGGACAATGCAATCTGCTTGCTACCCCTTCCTCAAACATTTAAACCCTCCACCACCGATGAACAGTAGCAGCCGTTTTTACCGTCTACAAGATGCACTGCAGGAACTCACCGAGATTCCATAAGCAGCACCTTCTAAACCCACGATCACTACGATCTGGAAGGACAGGCAGCGAATACTTGTGAAGATCACCACCTGGAAGCTCCCCTCCAAGGCACACACCATTCTGGCTTGGATATATATCGCTGTTCCTTCACTGTCACTGGGTGAAAATTCTGGAATTCCCTCCCGAACAACACTGTGGATGTACCAACATCAGATTGACTGTAATGGTTAAAGAAGGCATCTCACCACCACCTTCTCAATGGGGAATTAGGGATCGGCAATAAATGCTGGTTTAACCAGCAGCACCCAAATCCCAAGAATGAAAAGTGCAACTTCCACTTTCGGTTCAAAACCACTCACATGGGTGTTGTCCACTGCCTGTAAACTATTGGACTCCATGAGGTATTAGATACAAACCCAATCACAACCTGGGAGGAAGGGACCAATGATGAGCTGTCAAGCTCCATTTCCTCCCCCTTCCTTGTCCTGCCGCAGTCTACAGTCACCTCAGCTGTAGACAGCACTGATCCGAGGGCAAAACGAGGCTGGCATCTTCCTGGTCTTTCATGTTGGGGACTGAGTAACTGACTGCCTTTTCTTTTGAATGGGTGAGTGTGAGAGCGAGAGACTGAGAGGGCACAACAAAGCGAGAGAGTGAAAGAGGGAGAAAGTCAGAGAGAGAGAGCAAGGGGAAGACAGGATTTTACAGACATAGGTTGAGAGGTGGTAGGATTTAGAACTGAGATGAGGAGGAACAATTTCTTGCAGAGGGTAGTGAATTTGTGGAACTCACTGCCCTATAGTGTCATGATTTGATTGAATGGTGGAACAGGCTCAAAGGGCTGAATTGCCTGCCTCTGCTCCCAATTCCTAAGCTCTTATGCTCCTATGAGAAAGAGACAGATAGAAAGAATGAGTGAAAGAGTGAAAGAGAATGGAGAGACAAAATGAGAGTGAAAGAGAGAGAGAAAGTTTGAAAGAGAGAGCAAGAGAGTGAAAGAGAGAGAAAGAGAGAGAGAACAAGAGTGTACGCCAGCAGGGACAGGAACTTTAGCAGAGTAATTCCATTATGTTTCTGAATCAGTGGAGACTCTTCAGAGGGAGTAATCAGCTCCTTCTTCGGGTGAGCTGCTAATTGACAGTTGATGTGGTGGTAGACTGCACAATCCCCTGACAGGTCCATAGTTGACACAAGCTCGTCGATCATCCCCTGGAAGTCTGTCCGGCTGACTTAGGGAGCTGCTGACCCCATCTCTACTTTCACCTGCGGTGGTGTCATCGCTATGACGACGGTCAAGCTTGTGGACAGCAGATGGTCACCCAGAGAAACTTTGCTATCCAAAGAAAAAGAAGTTTAAAAAAAGGAACAGTAAAGACAAGCAGGAGTTTCTCTGGATTACATTACTGGAAACGTCAGCAGCCAAGCTTTTGTTTCATTCTCGCGATTACCGCAGTCTCAGTTGCTCGGATCCTCGCTTGATCTCTGCGGCTCAGTGCTGGGGATTTCTGTTCCTCCTGCTGCAGTTGCAGCATGACCAATTCCTGTGTTAAGCCAGCTTTGCTCCCAAGCATCAGCTGCTGAGCCGTGTTCCTTCTTATGCAGAAGAGGTATTCGTCCAGGCTGACCTGCCAGTAAAGACAACGCTGCCCTTGTCACAGGTTTTGCCTTGCGATTGAGGCATTATGGTCCAGGATCGAGAGCCTAGGCCTCGTCTACTTGTTTTCATGTGTAAGATCCCTCTGTGTTACATGACGCTAGGGGAAAATGTCTCTCCAGGCTCCCCTTAAAATATCACGTGGCAAGTCGGTTGTGGATGTGGATGGTTCTCCTTTATTCAAGCAGATGCAGGGATAGTCACCCTCGCAAACGCAAGCTGCGGCTCTGCTGATATATCATTGAACAGGAAATTGATACTGTCACAGAATTTGAGTGGGCATGCCACTCGACCAGCTGCTCATTTAACGTGCGGCCCCTTTATTGTTTTGTTTTATTCATTCAAGGGATGTAGGTGTTGCTGGCTAGGCCAAGATTGATTGCCCATCCCTAATTACCCTTGAGAAGGTGATGGTGAGCCAACATCTTGATCCGCTGCAGTCCATGTGGTTTACTTACACCCACAGTGTTGTTAGGGAGGCAGTTCTAGGAATTTGACCCAGTGACAGTGAAGGAACGGTGATATATTTCCATGTCAGGATGGTCAGTGACTTGGAGCAGAACCTCCCAGAAGTGGCGTTCCCATGTATCTGCTGACCTTGTCCTTCTAGAGGGTAGCAGTCGTGGGTTTGCAAAGTGCTGCCGCAAGAGGCTTGAGTTGCTGCAGGGCATCTTGTAGATGGTACAACCGGCTGTTACTATGCATCGGAGTTGGAGGGAGTGAATGTTTGTGGAAAGGGGCGGCTACTTTTTCTGGATGGTGTTGAACTTCTTAAGTGGGGTTTTTGAGCTGCACTGATCCAGGCAAGTGGAGAATATTCCAGCATAATCCTGGCTTATGCCATGTCGGTGATGGATAGGCTTTGGGGAGTCAGGACATGAGTTACATGCTGCAGGATTCCCAGCCTCTGACCTGCTCTTGTAGCCACAGTATTTATACGACTAGTCCAGTTCAGTTTCTGATCAATGGTAACATTCTTTGACATTCTGATCAAAGGATAGTGGGGGATTCAGTGATGGTAATGCTCTGAATGTCAAAGGATGATCGTTTGATTCTCTCTTGTTGGAACAGGCCATTGACCCGGACTTGTGTGGCACCAATGATACTTGCCACTTGTAATCCAGAGGTCCAGGTTCATGCTCTGGGAACCCAAGTTCAAATCCCACACAGCAACTGGTGGAATTTGAATTCAATTAATAAAAAAATCTGGTGTTGTAAGCCAGTCTCAGTAATATGGCCATGACAACTATCATCGATTGTTGTAAAAACCCATCCATTTCACTAATGTCATTTTGGGAAGGAAATCTGCCGTCCTTATCCAGTCTGGCCAACGTGTGATTCCAGACCCACCGCAATGTGGTTGACTCTTAACTGGCCCTCTCTGAAATGGCCGTGTCAGCCACTCAGTTCAAGGACAATTAGGGATGGGCAACAAATGCTGGGACCTAGCCAGCGACACCCACATCCCATAAATGAAAAATCTGAAAAGTAGACACTCTCACCTCACCTCAGAGTTCAGCTCGTTTGTATGAACCAAGGATGTAATGATGTCAGAAGCTTTTGTTGATTCATTGACAGAGTGTGGATGTTGCTGGCAAATGCTTCAGCCTTGTCTTTTGTACAGATGTGCTGGGCTCCTCCCCACTCATTGAGGTTTGAGATATTTGTGGAGTCTCCTCATCCAGTCAGTTGTTTATTTGTCCACCACCATTCACAATTGAATGTGGCAGGACTGCAGAGCTGAGGTCTGATCTGGTTGTGGAATGGCTTAGCTCTATCACTTGCTGCTTTTCCTGTTTGGCACAGAAGTAGTCCTGTGTTGTAGCTTCCCCAGGTTTACACCCCATTTTTAGGTATGAATGGTGTTGCTCCTGGCATTTCCTCCTGCACTATTCATTGAACCAGGGTCAATCCCCTGGCTTGGTGATAATGGTAGAGTGGAGGATATGCCGGGCCATGAGTTTACAGATTGTGGCTGAGTACAACTCTGCTGCTGCTGATGGCCTCATAGTGGCCCAGTCTTGAGTTGCTAGATCTGTTCTGGTTCAATCCCATTTAGCACGGCGGTAGTGCCACACAACATGGTGGAGGGTGTCCTCAATATCAAGATGGGACTTTGCCTCCATAAAGGCTGTGTGGTAGTTACTCCTACCAATACTGTCATGGACAGATGAAACTGCAGCAGGTGGGTTGGTGAGGATGAGGTCAAATATGTCTTTCTCTCTTGTTGGTTCCCTCACCAGATATTGCAGTCCCAGTCTAGCAGTTATGTCTTTGGGACCTGACCAACTCTATCTGTGCTGGAACGACTGAGCAACTCTTGGTGATGGACATTGAAGTGCCCTACCTAGAATCCATTCTGTGCCTTTGCCACCCTCTGTACTTCCTCCAGGTGGTGTTCAACATGGAGGAGTACTGATTTATCAGCTGGTTTATTTGCCTATGCTTAACCTGATGCCATGAGACTTCATGGGGTCCAGAGTCAATGTTGAGATCTCCCAAAACAAGTCGCTCTCAACTGGTTACCACTCTGCCGCCACCTCTGCTGGGTCTGTCCTGCCAGTGGGATGAGACGTACCCAGGGTGGTGTCTGGGACAGTATCTGTATGGTATGATTCCGTGAGTATGATTTGATCAGGCTGTGGCTTGACTAGTCTGTGAGATAGCTCTCTCAAAATTTGGCACAAGCCCCCTTATGTTAGTATGGTGGACTTTGTGGGGTCGGCAGGGCTCGGTTTGCCATTGTTGTTTCCAGTGCCTAGGTTGATGCAAGCTTATCTCTCTGGTTTCATTCCTTATCCGATTTTCTGTGCCACTGTTTTTTTTGGCCATTTCGGGGGTGGAAGGTATGTGTGTGTGTGTATTGGGGGGAGGGGGAGTGGGGCAGTCAAACACACCTCTGTGGGTCTGGAGTCACATGTCGGCCCGACCAGTTGAGGATGGCAGATTTCCTCCCCTAATTAGTTCTTACGACAATCACAATGGTTCCATGGTCATCATTAGATTTTTAATTTCAGGGTTTACTTATTTCAAACTCCATCTGCCATGGGAGGACCTAGATCCCAGGAGCATAACTAGTCCAGTGACAATACCACTATCTTTCCAAGACAATGATTAACAGTGATCCAATTGAGGTTTTTAAAATTATTTGATAGACTGGCTACATAGAAAATGCTTCCTCTTACGGGGAAGAGCATAACAAGAGATGATCAATATAACGTAATCACCAGGAAAAGCAAAAGGGAATTTAGAGGAACCTCTTCTGCTCAATGAATGGTCAGTATGTGGAGCTCACTGTCACAGGAAGTGAATAATATTGATGGATGTAAGGTGAGGCCAGAAGATTACATGGAGGTGAAGGGAAAAGGGAATCATGGAAGATTTAGATGAGGAAAGATGGAAGTAGGCTGGCATTATAAGGTCTGGAAAGGAGTCCACAATGAGCCGGACAGGAAATTGGTTTAATGCAATGGAACAAGAATACTGAGCAGTTACTCTCCTAAAGGAGCCAGTTCAAGTTCATGGCCCTGTGGCTTTATACAGGATGGGGAAGGGGCACCCCGCCCCTCAGTGGGGGAGTGTGTATTCCCCATTGGGAATATTAATCCCCCAGTCTTGTAAGTGTTCCATGACCTGCTTAAGGTTTCATTAGCACCCAATGACCTGCTTAACCCCAGGTTATGACAGCTGGGTGGATCATAAATACCAGCATGAACTGGTTGGGCTAAAATACCTATTTTTGCGCTATATGGGGATGGCATGGTGGCAGAGTGGTTAGCACAGCTGGCTTTCTGCACCAGGGACCCGGGATTGATTCCAACCTTGGGCGACTATCTGCGTGGAGTTTTCACATTTTCCCATGACTGTGTTTTCTCCAGATGCTTCAGTTTCTTTCCACAGTCCAAAGATGTGCAGGTTAGGTAGATTGGCCATGCTAAATTTCTCCTGTGTCCAAAGGTTAGGTGGGATTATGGGGATAGGGCAAGGGAGTGGGCCTAGGTAGCATGCCCTTTTGGAGGGTCGGTGCAGACTCGATGTGCTGAATGGCCTCCTTCTGCGCTAGGGATTCTATGATTCTATATCCTCCCTATGTACAAGTATGTAAGCCTATGTTTGAGCGCAGAAGCTCAACATTTTCTGTCTTGATAAGGGACAGATATGCGGGTTAACTGGGGTTACAGGAATAGATGTACAGGTTAACTGGGGTTACGGTGATGGGGTGGGAAGAGTAGGCCTAGGCAGTGTGCTCTTTTGGATAATTGGTGCAGACCCAATGGGCCAAATGGTCTCCTTCTGCACTGTAGGGATTCTGCAGATGGAATAGCCTGCTGCTATTGTGTCTAGGTACCCGTATGGAGGATATCAATTGGTGAGACACCAGGGTAGTGTAGAACTGTGCCTCAGAACAATATATGAAATAAGAGGCATTGGTCAAGATCTCAAAATCTCAAATTCAAGCAATAAAGAGCGAGAGTAGAGGCAAGTACTGGGTCACATCTGAACAGGAATAATCACATCAGTTAGCTGACAGTGGTAGGTTCGAGAACTAAAAGGTGTTTCTTTTTGTACAACGCCAATTGGGAATCTACAACTCTTCACTCCATGTGGCCATCTTCGTGTGAGATCCTGGGACGGTGAGCTCTGGCAAACTATTTGATTGTGATGGATCATTGGAGGTCCCCATTTCAATCTGGACATTTCCACAGAGCAGATTTTATTGCCGTGAACATCAGGGAAGCTGTGATCATGCTGAAATCCGAGAGAGGTCAAAGGATTGGAACCGACTCCCAACTCAACAGCAACAGTGTTGTGCATTTCTATCGCATTCTCAACGAGCAAGACATCCCGAGGTGCTCAACAGGAGCATTTCAAACATAAAATAAACTGAGCCACATAAGGCGAGATTAGGATAGATGATCGAAAGCTGGGTCGAAGAGTGAGGTTTATAAGGAGCGCCTTAAAGGAAGAGGGAGAAAGGTGAAGAGGTTTAGGAAGGGAATTCCCGAGATTAGGGTCTATAAAAGCTCAAGGTAAGTCCAAAAGAGCTTTCATTCAACAGCAAAAGTAATGGCTGCAAATCGGCTTACAGCTCCAAGGTCCCAAACAGGACTACCTGTTCTAGCCAATCCCAGTCCGGGCCAGCTTTTCAAGGCAATTTCTATGAGCTCCAGCTGATGGGCCTTTGCCCACTAGCAGGGTAGTTCGTTTTCCATGGGTACCACAGGGAGATCAATTGGAGTGTTCCCATGGGTCTCGTGAGGGTTATAACAGGGTCTCAGGCAGCCGAAGACACGACCACCAATGATGGCACGATTAAAATTGGGGAACTGTGAGGTGTCAGAATTAGAGTGGCTCCCAGTCCACTAAAATCCACTAACGTTTCTGTTGTAAAATTCACTTGTTGTCTGCAAACCCCTTCATGGACCACACCACTGGTTTGGCACCTCACCCCTTACTGTTCAGGCCAAATTGGAACTGCCTGCGATTCTACACAACTGTGCGCGATGTTGTCAGCTTCACCTTAAGAGACCACAGTGGTCACTGAAGGGGAACATGGGAATGACAAAAGGTGGAAGGAAAGTGGCTAAAGGCAAAGAGAAGATTGGGTAGAGTTTCCTTCGCTTCCACTGTCAACCAGGGCACCACAGCATAACAGAGAACACCCTGCTCTTCTCAGAATGGTTTCACCAGCTCCTTATGCACATCTGTAGAGGCAGATGGGGTTAAATGCCTCATCCCAAGGACGACACCTGAGGCAGTGCAGCACTCCCTCTGTACTGCACTGGAATGCCATCCTAGGTAATGTGCTCAAGTCTCTGGAGTTCGACTGAAGTTTCAATCTAAGATTGGCGAGGCAAGAAATGACGAAGGGCTCTGTGAAGCTTGCCCCACACACCAGGACAGTCAAAGCTTCATGTCTGAAAAAAAGGTCCCTTACAGGACCCCAGAATGTTAATAGATGCTTATGATCCCGTCTAGAGGCTAGTAAAACTGTGCAATTCCTTGCCACAGAGAGCTATAGAGGCTGGGTCATTAGGTATGCTCAAGGCTGAGACAGACAGATTTTTAATCAGTAAGGGAATCAAGGGTTATTGAGGTAAGACAGGAAAGTGGAGTTGGGAATTAACGCTTCAAATCAGCCATCGACGCATTGAATGGTGTAGCAGACTCGATGGGTTGAATGGCTTACTTTTGCTCGTATGCCTTCTGCATCTATGGAAAACTTATTCAAGCGTAATCACTATTGCAATGTTGGAAATGAAGCAGCCAATGTGTGCACAGCAAGATCCCACAAACAGCCATGTGATCATCCTGGTTTTAATCATGTTGGTTGAGACCCCCGATGCTTCTTCAGACATTGAGCATGGGTTACACCTATCTGAGAGGGCAGATAGGCCGTCAGATTAATGGGTCACCTGAAAGTTGAGTGCGGCACTCCATTGGAGCATTAGACTCGATTTGTGTGCCCAAAGTTCTAGATTAGGACGAAGAACCAAACGTTTCAGCTCAAAGGTAAAAACAACGGAGTCACGCTGACACGTGAGGGACTGAGTATATTTCCAACTGAGTGTTCCCCCCGACCCCCAGTAGTTCCCTGCCTCTATGTCACTTTTGGCAAATGGTTGAACCGGTAGGGAGGTGAGGGTCAGTGGGGAGGTGAATCCCCCAGCCCCCCCCCCCGCGCAATACTCGCTGAACTGGGCTAGCTCTCAGTTAAGCAATGCCTTCAATTTAAAACTCTCATCCTCGTCCTCTGTGCAGAGTCTGCACGTTCTCCCTGTATCTGCGTGGGTTTCCTCCGGGTGCTCCAGTTTCCTCCCACAAGTCCCGAAAGACATGCTGTTAGGTAAATTGGACATTCTGAATTCTCCCTCAGTGTACCTGAACGGGTGCCAGAGTGTGGCGACTAGGGGATTTTCACAGTAACTTCACTGCAGTGTTAATGTAAGCCCACTTGTGACAATAACATTTAAAAAAAAATCTCTGCGTGGCCTTTTCAGGTCAACAATGCCGGCTGAGTCCCCTTGCTCCTGGGTCGGTCAGACCCCTGTCAATGCTCACACCTCGCTTCTTCAGCTGGCTTCCTGGGGCGACTCTGCAACCATATTCTTCGGTGTTGGGGAAGATGCTCTGTATTTGCTCCATCACCAGTTGCCATCCCTGCTCAAACCAGCACCCATCTCAGTTTACCCCATCCACACATTTGCTACCTCCAGAGCTGGAGTATGACATGGCTCAGCCGGCCGGCATCCACTTTTCATGCTCCAAAAGCTCCAAAGCTCTGTAGCCAAGGCCGGAATTAGAGGTGCACAGACATTTTGGGAGGTCGGCCGGCTGGAGGAGATTAGAGTCAGTGAGGGGGAGAGGGAGGGTCAAGGCCACGCAGAGATTTGAAGACAAGGATGAAAGTTTTCAATTGAAGGCATGTTTAACTGGGAGCAAGTCTAGTTCAGCGAGTATTGTGTGTCTGCACTCCTCCAATTCTGATTTCTTGAGAATCCTGGATTTTAATTGCTCCCTTCATTGGCGGTCGTGCCTTCAGCTGCCTGTGCCCCAAAGTGGGTAAGATGTTTCCTTTGGTTGGGAAGTTTGTGACCAGGGGACAGAATTTTAAAATAAGGGGGATGACATTTTAAAAAAAAATGTTTTATTCTCCTCCATTTTCACATTTTCTCCCACATTTACATCCATCAACAATGAACAATAATCTGCAAGATATGTCTGTCCCCATAATAACAACAATGATCCCATCTACCCACCAACCCCCAAACCTCAACCCGCATGTTTACCTAAACAAATGACAAAAATAAATCAGGGATTACCCGTAGTCACCCTTAATCTTACACAGCTCCCACCCCCCCACCCCAGGTCTCCAGCTCCTCCCGTCCACTGCCTCTTGTAAAACTCCTCCCCCTACCCTTGGTTCCTTCCCCCCCAACTTTCCACCCCGGCTAGACCACTCGGACCCTGTTCTGCCAGGCTCCGATGGCCGCAGCCCCTCCCCCCACCTCACTCCCGTTCACTGGCCGGCACACACCGGCCAGCGTGGAGGCCCCCTCCCGGGTCCCTTTCCCACTTGCCCGGCCCCAGGAAAGCCCAAAGATCCCCTTTTAGCACACAAACCCCGCCTATCCATCTACACCCCAAAGAACTCTCATTTTGAGTGAAAGTCCCGTCCCTTCCCTTGTCCAAATATATACCACCTTGGCTCCTTTAATCTCTACACCCGCGCGCAGTGATACAAAAAAAAAGAAAATACAGTCATGAGGTTACATCGGCACATGGCCATTCCTCAATTTGTCAGTTCTGCCACAGTCCTTCTGCTTTCGCAAACTCCTCCGCTGCTTCCGCCGTTCCAAAATAAAAGTCCCTGAGCTTGTAAGTCACCCTCAGCTTCGCTGGATATACAATGCCGCACCGCACCTTGCTAATGTACAGTGCCCTCTTCACCAGGTTGAAGGCAGCCCGCCTCCTTGCCAGCTCCACCGTAAAGTCCTAGTATACATGTATACCAGCTCCAGCCCACTGCACCACCCGCTTCTGCTTGGCCCAGCTCAGGACCTTCTCCTTCATCCTGTACCTACGGAAGCACAGAGTCACTGCCCTTGGCAGCTCACTCGCCTTTGGTACAGGCCTCCACGACCGATGAGCCCGATCCAGTTCATATCGGGATGGGTCCTCCCCCTCCCCCAGTAGTTTTGCCAGCATCGCGGCAAAATACTCAGTCGGCTTCGGTCCTTCAACTCCTTCGGGCAGCCCCACAATCCTCAAGTTCTGTCGCCTGGATCTATTTTCCAGGTCTTCCATTTTTCCTCGCAGATCCTTGTTAGTATCCATCACCTTCCGCATCTCTTTCCCCATCGAGGCAAGTTGATCACCGTGCTGCAATAACATCTCCTCCACTTCCTTCAGCGCCTCCCCTTGCTCTCGCACCTCCGCCACTGCGCTCGCCACCTCCGTCCTCACCGGGGAAACCGCTTCCTCCACCAGCACACTCAAGACCTCCCTCATCTCCTTCCTCACCGTCTCCATGCATTTCGCAATCTGCGCCAACTGCTTTTCAAATTCCGCAGCCATCACCTTGGTTATTTCTTCAGTCGTAAGCAGTGCGGCCTTCCCTGGTGCTCCAGCCTCCATTTTTCCTGGTGACCCCGCGGTGACCTTTCCACTCCCCGACGGACCTCCAGCTGGGTTTTTTTCGGCCGTTTTTTTGCTCACCCTTGACATTTTTCTTTGGGGTTTTTTTCCCCTCCTGTGTCTTCTCAGTGCCTCCTCCGAGCCTTCTCCCTTCTTCTGCCGCCTCCGCGGACCCTGGGACCGGGCTTAAAGCCCCGAAATTACCGTTCCCGAGCGGGGGCTCTCCATTGTGCGGCCGCCTCCCGCCCGCCGTCACCGGACGTCAGGGGGATGACATTGAGGACTGAGATGAGGAGAAATGTCTTTACACAGAGGGTTGTGAATCTTTGGAATTTTCTATCCCAGAGGGCTGTGGAAGCTCAGCTGTTGAGTATGTTTAAAGCAGAGATTTTATTTATTTTGTGCATGCAAAGTCAAGCAATTTCTTCCTGTGTGTTGAATGCAGGGAGACCTTCATTGAGCCTGTGGATTGGATATTCTTCTATGATGCGGTGCGTAGTTTGGTCTCTCTCACAGGCACATAGGGAGTGGTTACTAATGCCCCATCTGTGGAGATTGTCCAAGAAGGGGCCAGTGACCACTCTTTCCTTGGAATGTTGAAACCAGGCACCTGCTAGGTTGGGTTAAAGACCAGATACTTGATACTTGTTTGGCATGTCCAATTCAATGATTCCCATTTATTTTTCCAGCAGTTTTTAAAGCAGAGATTGATAGATTTCTGATTGACAATAACGTAAAGGGTAATGGGGATAGTGGGTGTAAAGGGCATTGAACTGTCTGATCAGCGATGATCATATTGAATGGAGGAGCAGGTTTGAGTCGCCCACACCTGTTCCTATTCCTATGGCAGGGGTTTTGGCACAGCGACAGGAACTGGGCCAGGCAGCCCTTTGAATGGCAGAGCGGGGCTGAAGACATTTCAGAGACGATAAAGGTATTTAATCACTTTGCTTATTGGTCTAATATGTATTTGGATCAATTCTAAGCTTCTGGTAGCCTAGATTGGAACTCTCCCCGCTCCGCCCCACTTAATTCATGGCAAATATGGCATTTAGCCAGATTTCCATCTTTCATATATTTTCCTCAGGTCTGAATCGCGCCATTAGAAACAAGAAAAATGTGCGTTTCTTTCGCAGCTTTCACACCTGCAGGATGTCCCAAAGCACTTTACGACTGCGAAGTACTTTGAAGTGTGACGAAGGAAACTTGGCAGCCAATTCCTGCATGGCACGATCCCACAGATAGCAATTTGATAGTGGCCAGATTATATCTTTTTTTGTGAAGTGATGCTCGTCTCAGGACGCTGTGGCGACCGTCTCCTTCTCTTTCCTAAATAGTGGGTGTTGGGGATGCTTCGCCTGACGGAGCAGTTTAGCGCCTCGGCTGAAAGAAGGTTTAAAGTTGAGGCATTTTCAATTCACTTTCAACCCAATCCTCATTCACGGCCCCAGCCCTCAGGGATGGAGAGAGTTCAATTACTTGTCTGCTCGCTGCCTTGAAATACCATGGAATGCGCTTCGAACCCCAGAGGGGCTTTGTAATGGAAATGAGGCTGGGGCCAATTCCTCAGAGAACGAAGCTGCTGAATACATTTGCACCCAGCCTCGATCCTGACACGCCACTATAATAGCAGCGAGGGCATTCCCCTTTCTCCAGCTCGTATCAACACTATTAGCTCTGCTAATTAATACGTGCATGCTGTTGCTCTGTAACTCATTAGCATCCCATCACAATGAAGACTCCTCTGCTGAGGCCGCCACTAGTCACCTCACCTTAGCTTAGGAATTCCTCTGGTCAGTGTGTGTGGAGACATTGCCAATGCCTTCGTCACGGTTTCATCCGCTCATTATTTCTTCCAACTTGGTCAGGGATGGGGGTCAAGAATGAAAGCCGTCCTAACCGCATCCCACCCGCGCCCCCCCCTCAACAATCCAACTTACAAAATGACACCACACATTAATGGTAATCGAGAGGAACAACAATATCGTTGTGTAGAACCTTGGCTCGGCCACTCTTAGAGTACTGTGAACACTTCTGGTCTCCATATTGAAATGAAAATGAAAATCGTTTATTCTCACAAGTAGGCTTCAAATGAAGTTACTGTGAAAAGCCCCGAGTCGCCACATTCCGGCGCCTGTTCGGGGAGGCTGGTATGGAACATAGAACATAGCGCAGTACAGGCCCTTCGGCCCTCGATGTTGCGCCAACCTGTGAAAGCACTCGAAAGCCCATTTACACTATTCCCTTATCGTCCATATGTCTATCCAATGACCATTTGAATGCCCTTAGTGTTGGCGAGTCCACTACTGTTGCAGGCAGGACACTCCACGCCCTTACTACTCTCTGAGTAAAGAACCTACCAATGACATCTATCTTCTATCTATCTCCCCTCAATTTAAAGCTATGTCCCCTCGTGCTAGACATCACCATCCGAGGAAAAAGGCTCTCACTGTCCACCCTATCCAATCCTCTGATCATCTTGTATGCCTCAATTACGTCACCTCTTAACCTTCTTCTCTCTAACGAAAACAGCCTCAAGTCCCTCAGCCTTTCCACATAAGATCTTCCCTCCATACCAGGCAACATTTTGGTAAATCTCCTCTGCACCCTTTCCAATGCTTCCACATCCTTCCTATAATGCGGCGACCAGAATTGCACACAATACTCCAAATGCGGCCGCACCATAGTTTTGTACAGCTGCAACATGACCTCAAGGCTCCGAAACTCAATCCCTCTACCAATAAAAGCGAACACACCATATGCCTTCTTAACAACCCTCTCAACCTGGGTGGCAACTTTCAGGGATCTATGTACATGGACATCGAGATCTCTCTGCTCATCCACACTGCCAAGAATCTTACCATTGGATAGACAGTACTCTGTCTTCCTGTTATTCCTTCCAAAATGAATCACCTCGCACTTTTCTGCATTAAACTCCATTTGCCACCTCTCAGCCCAGCGCTGCAGCTTATCTATGTCCCTCTGTAACTTGTATCATCCTTCCGCACTGTCCACAACTCCACCGACTTTAGTGTCATCTGCAAATTTACTCACCCATCCTTCTACGCCCTCCTCCAGGTCATTTATAAAAATGACAAACAGCAGTGGCCCCAAAACAGATTCTCCACTCCCACGCCGAAGTGGCCGCACCGTCGTGAATGCCGTAGAGGTTCACGACGGCGCGGAACAGCCCCGGTCCCGACCGATTCAGGCCCTGACAATGGGCCAGGATCGGGGCCACGTCATCTACACGCGCCAGGCCTTGTCGCCCGCGTAAAAGCGGCGCCGCATAGATGACGCAGCCGGTGCCGCATAACGGGCGTCATCCGCGCATGCGCAGGTTGGCCGGCACCAACCCGCGCATGCGTGGTTGCCGTCCTCTCTAAGTCCGCCCGCAAGAAGATGGGGGACGGATCTTGCGGGGCCGCAGAAGGAAGGAGGTCCTCCTTCAGAGAGGACGGCCCGACGATCGGTGAGCACCGATCGCGGGCCACCCCACATTTCAGGCAAAGCCCGGTGCAGGATCCTCCCTCCCCCCCGCACAGGCCGCCCCCCCCCCCCAGCGTTCACGCACCGCTCACGACTGCAGCGACCAGGTGTGGACGGCGCCGGGGGGAACCCGCCGTTTTGGCCTTGCCACTCGGCCCATCCGGGCCTCAGAATAGCGGGGGTGCCGGAGAATCGCCATTTTCGGTGTCTCCGGCGATTCTCCGGCCTGCGGCCCGCGAAACTCGACCGGGCCGTTCCCGCCGCTTGGGAGAATCGCGGGAGGGCGTCGGATCGGCGTCCCCGGAAATTTTGTCTGCCCAGGCTATTCTCCCAACCGGCGTGGGAGTGGAGAATCATGCCCCAGGACTCCAGTCTGAACATTTCCCATCAACTACCACCCTTTGTCTTCTTCCAGCTAGCCAATTTCTGATCCAAACTGCTAAATCACCCTGAATCTTATGCCTCCGTATTTTCTGCAGTAGCCTACCGTGGGGAACCTTATCAAACGCTTTACTGAAATCCATATACACCACATCAACTGCTTTACCCTCATCCACCTGTTTGGTCACCTTCTCAAAGAACTCAATAAGGTTTGTGAGGCACGACCTACCCTTCACAAAACCGTGTTGACTATCCATAATCAAATTATTTCTTTCCAGATGATTATAAATCCTATCTCTTATAATCCTTTCCAAGACTTTGCGCACAACAGAAGTAAGGCTCACTGGTCTATAGTTACCGGGGTTGTCTCTACTCCCCTTCTTGAACAAGGGGACAACATTTGCTATCCTCCAGCCTTCTGGCGCTATTCCCATAGACAAAGATGACTTAAAGATCAAAGCCAAAGGCTCAGCAATCTCCTCTCTAGCTTCCCAGAGAATCCTAGGATAAATCCCATCCGGCCCAGGGGACTTAGCTATTTTCACACTTTCCAGAATTGCTAACACCTCCTCCTTATGAACTTCAAGCCCTTCTAGTCTAGTAGCCTGAATCTCAGTATTCTCCTTGACAACATTGTCTTTTTCCTGTGTGAATACTGATGAAAAATATTCATTTAGCACCTCTCCTATCTCCTTGGACTCCAAGCACAACTTCTCACTGCTGTCCTTGACTGGCCCTACTCTTACCCTAGTAATTTGTTTATTCCTGACATATCTACAGAAAGCTTTAGGGTTATCCTTGATCCTACCTGCCAAAGAATTCTCATGTCCCCTCCTGGCTCTTCTTAGCTCTCTCTTTAGGTCCTTCCTAGCTAACTTGTAACTCTCGAGTGACCTAACTGAACCTTCATGTCTCATCTTTACATAAGCCTCCTTCTTCCTCTTGACAAGTGTTTCGACTGCTTTAGTAAACCACGGTTCCCTTGCTCGACCACTTCCTCCCTGCCTGACAGGTACATACTTATCAAGGACATGCAGTAGCTGTTCCTTGAACAAGCTCCACATTTCCATTGTGCCCATCCCCTGCAGTTTTCCTCTCCATCCAATGCATCCTAAGTCATGCCTCATCGCATCATAATTGCCTTTCCCCCAGATACAACTCTTGCCCTGCGGTATATACCTATCCCTTTCCATCACTAAAGTAAATGTAATGGAATTGTGGTCACTATCACCAAAGTGCTCACCCACCTCCAAATCTAACACCTGTCCTGGTTCATTACCCAGTACCAAATCCAATATGGCCTCGCCTCTCGTTGGCCTATCTACATACTGTGTCAGGAAAGCCTCCTGCACACATTGGACAAAAACGGACCCATCTAAAGTACTCGAACTATAGCATTTCCAGTCAATATTTGGAAAGTTAAAGTCCCCCATAACAACTACCCTGTTGCTTTCGCTCCTATCCAGAATCATCTTTGCAATCCTTTCCTCTACATCTCTGGAACTTTTCGGAGGCCTATAGAAAACCCCTAACAGGGTGACCTCTCCTTTCCTGTTTCTAACCTCAGCCCATACTACCTCATTAGACGAGTCCTCATCAAACGTCATTTCTGCCGCCGTAATACTGTCCTTGACTAACAATGTCACCCCACCCCTCTTTACCACTTTCCCTGAGCTTACTGAAATATCTAAACCCCGGCATCTGCAACAACCATCCCTGTCCCTGGTCTATCCATGTCTCCGAAATGGCCACAACATCGAAGTCCCAGGTACCAACCCATGCCGCAAGTTCACCCACCTTATTCCAGATGCTCCTGGCATTGAAGAAAACACACTTTAAACCACCTTCTGCCTGCCGGTACACTCCTGCAACTTGGAAACCTTACTCATGACCTCACTACTCTCAACCTCCTGTATAATGGAGCTACAATTCAGGTTCCCAAGCCCCTGCTGAACTAGTTTAAACCCTCCCGAAGAGCATTAGCAAATTTCCCCCCCAGGATATTGGTACCCCTCTGGTCCAGGTGTAGACCATCCTGTTTGTAGAGGTCCCACCGACCCCAGAATGAGCCCCAATTATCCAGAAATCTGAAACCCTCCCTCCTGCACCATCGCTGTAGCCACGTGTTCAACTCCTCTCTCTCCCTATTCCTCGTCTCATTATCACATGGCACGGGTAACAACCCAGAGATAATAACTCTGTTTGTCCTAGATCAAAGTTTCCACCCTAGCTCCCTGAATTCCTGCCTTACATCCCTATCCCTTTTCCTACCTATGTTGTTGGTACCTCTGTGGACCACGACTTGGGGCTGCTCCCCCTCCCCCTTAAGGTTCCCCAAAACATGATCCGAGACATCATGCACCCTGGCACCTGGGAGGCAACACACGAGTCTCTCTCGTTCCCACAGAATCTCCTATCTATCCCCCTAACTATGGAGTCTCCAATGACTAATGCTCTACTCCTCACCACCCTTCCCTTCAGAGCAACAGGGACAGACTCTGTGCCAGAGACCTGTACCCCATAGCTTACCCCTGGTAAGTCCCCCCCCCCCCCCAACAGTATCCAAAGCGGTATACTTGTTACTAAGGGGAACGACCACAGGGGATCCCTGTACTGACTGCTTCCTCCTTGCCCCTCTCACCGTCACCCATCTATCTTTATTCTTCGGAGTAACTACATCCCTGAAGCTTCTATCTATGACCACCTCTGCCTGCCGAATGATCCGAAGTTCATCCAGCTCCAGTTCCCTAATGCGGTTTCTGAGGAGCTGGAGATGGGTGCACTACCCACAGATGAAATAAGCAGGGACACTGACGGCGTCCCTCACCTCAAACATTCTGCAGGAGGAACATTGCACTACCTTCCCTGCCATCCCCTCTAGATAAAAAAAGAAAAGGTAAGAAAGAGCTTCTATATCAAAAGGAAAAAAGTTTGGAGGTGCTGGAGAAGGTGGAATGAAAGATGTCCTGGAATCAGGTTTCACTCTCAGGAATGGCCGAACAGATTAAGACTCTTCTTTCGAGTCTGGGCTGAGAGGTGGCAAATGGAGTTTAATGTAGAGAAGTGTGAGGTGATTCACTTTGGAAGGAATAACAGGAATGCGGAATATTTGGCTAGAGGGAGGGATCTAGTTGTCCATGTACATAGATCCCTGAAAGTTGCCACCCAGGTTGATAGGGTTGTGAAGAAGGCCTATGGAGTGTTGGCCTTTATTGGTAGAGGGATTGAGTTCCGGAGTCATGAGGTCATGTTGCAGCTGTGCAAAACTCTGGTACGGCCGCATTTGGAGTATTGCGTACAGTTCTGGTCACCGCATTATAGGAAGGACGTGGAAGCTTTGGAGCGGGTGCAGAGGAGATTTACCAGGATGTTGCTTGGTATGGAGGGAGAATCTTATGAGGAAAGGCTGATGGACTTGAGGTTGTTTTCGTTAGAGAGAAGAAGGTTAAGAGGAGACTTAATAGAGGCATACAAAATGATCAGGGGGTTAGATAGGGTGGACAGTGAGAGCCTTCTCCCGCGGATGGAAATGGCTAGCACGAGGGGACATAGCTTTAAACTGAGGGGTAATAGATATAGGACAGAGGTCAGAGGTAGGTTCTTTACGCAAAGAGTGGTGAGGCCGTGGAATGCCCTACCTGCAACAGTAGTGAACTCGCCAACATTGAGGGCATTTAAAAGTTTATTGGATAAGTATATGGATGATAATGGCATAGTGTAGGTTAGATGGCTTTTGTTTCGGTGCAACATCGTGGGCCGAAGGGCCTGTACTGCGCTGTATCGTTCTATGTTCTATGTTCTATGTTCGAAGGATATGAAGACTGAACCGTGACCTGTTGGAGGTTTTCACAATGATGAAAGTATTTGATTGGGTAAATGAAGAGAGGCTGTTTTCACTTGTGGGGATGTGCGTGTGTGTGTGTGGGGGGGGGGGGGGGGGTCAACTTTTAGGGTCTTAAATATAAAATAGTCCCTAATAAATCCAGAGCGATGCAGATGCTTTATTGTTGAGTATATTCAAGACAGAGACTTATTGGATACTGGGGGAAATCAAGGGATGTGGCAATGGTTGTTGAAGCAGTGGACGTGGCAATGGTGCTCTATAAGGTGCAGCTGAAGTAGGCCAACTAAGATCTTATTGAGTATCAGAGCAGACCTGTTGATCTAGGGGTATGATTCTCGCCTTGAGGCGTTCATTGATTTAATGTATGACAGGTGCTGGGTACAAATCCTGGACCAGCCCTTTTGTGTGATTTATTTTTTGAGACATTTTGGATTCTCAGGGGGCTTGACAGGTTGTTTCCTCTCATGGGAGAGTCAAGGACAATAGGGCATGACCTCAGAATAAGAGGTTGCCCACATCACACTACTGACCATATCACTATGTGGTGTGATAAACCATAGAACTCCAAATCGATGCTTTCCTCCTTCTCCAAACAATTTGCCCTACCTTCATGAACTACATCCAGTATATCATCTTACCAGCTAAGTTACGTTGTCAAAACTTTGACTGTAAGTTACACTGCCAAAATTTAACAAACCAGATAAGCCAACAGTGTATCTAGAATCACTCACGAGTGGTCAAGGCCAAATTGATTGTAGTCTTCTTAGTGACTGCACGGCCAGGTCACTCTTCACTTCAATTGCAGCAAATTTAGTTGGCTTCCTCAGATCTGATGCAATTAATGAATGGGGTGAGGAAAGGTTATTGGCCAATGATTGCTTCATGCATCTAGTGTTGTTGCTCCATCACCTCCAACCCTGAAGTCGAATTTCCCACCTCTTGTTAGGAGACATCATGTTCGACTGTGATGGTGAGACTGTGGCTGAGCTGATGTGACTCAGCTTCCCTGCGAAGCAGGGTTCAATCCATCTCTATTCGTGGTTATCTTTTGGGGGAGGGAGAAAGGAAAATGTTGGGAGTTGAGACAGTGAGAATAGGATGCTAAGGGGTGATCAGATGGAGCTGTTCAAGATCAGTAAAATAGTTCATAAGAGGGCAGCACAGTGGTTAGCACGGTGGCACAGTGGTTAGCACTGCTGACGCACGGCGCTGAGGTCCCAGGTTCAATCCCGGCTCTGGGTCACTGTCCGTGTGGAGTTTGCACATTCTCCCCGTGTTTGCGTGGGTTTCGCCCCCACAACCCAAAAGATGTGCAGGGAGGTAGATTGGCCATGTTAAATTGCCCCTCAATTGGAAAAAAATGAATTGGGTGCTGTAAAAAAGTTTATTTTAAAAAGAGCTCATAGGCATGGGGGAGAGAACCTCTTTTCCTCTGTGGGGAGAAGCAGTTAACGGGGGAGAGGGGTGGTGGTTTTCTGGTCGTGCCAATGTCAATGGACCCTTGAATGGCTCGTCATATTTTCTGGCCTTGTGCCCCCTCTCCCCCCCCCCCCCCTCCCCCACCTCACCATGACGTGAAATTGTGCCCACCATTTTAGGTCATGGCCTTTCATTGGAACTGATTTCATCGAAAATTTTGAAGACAGTTTTTTTGATTTAATATTTGTTATTTTAAGCACCTCTATCTAATCTCCTTCTTCCCTGTTCAAAGTAGAATAACGCTTCCCTCTCTGTTAACCTCATCGTCGAACCATTCTAAAAAAAACCTCTTCAGTACGTTCCCCAATTACACCAAGGCCCTCCGAAGATCTGGTGTCTAGAAGTGGACACAATACTCCAGCTGGGACTAAATGTAACATTTTATAAAGGTTCAGCATCACCTCCTTACTTTTGTACTCTGTTCCTCTATTCATGGAAGGGCAAGGGCAGCAGATGCATGGGACCGCCACCGCCTGCAAGTTCCCCTCCAAGGAACTCATCAGCCTGACTTGGAAATATATCACCGTTCCTTCACTGTCGCCGGGTCAAAATCCGTGAACCTCTTCCCTGACAACGCTTTGAGTGTACCTGCATCACATGGATTGCAGGTTCAAGATAGCGGCCTACCACCACTTCTCGAGGGAATAAAGGGATGGGCAATAAATTCTGGCCTAGCCAGTGATGCTCACATTCCATGAAGGATTACAATAAAATACAACCCAGGATCAGATGTGCTTTTTTAACCTGTCTTCAAAAAGGGAAATTCCACTGGAGTTATTGGTCAGTTCCTTTAGATATGAATCCATGACTTGTTCCAAGATTGATGGGAGAGTTTAGGTGGGGTCTGGTGTCCCAAGAGCAATGCTTTTATGAATGGTGGTGATCTTTTAAAATACATCTACGGGATGTGGGTGTTGCTGGCTAGGCCAGCATTTATTTCCCATTCCCAATTGCCCTTGAGAAGGTGGTCGTGTGCTGCTTTCTTGAACCGCTGCAATCCATGAGGGGTAGGAACAGCCGCAGTGCTGTTAGGGAAGAATTCAAGGACTTTGACCCAGCGACAGTGAAGGAATGGTGATTTATTTCCAAATTAGGTGGTGTGACTTGGAGGAGAACTTCAAGTGATGGTGTCCCCAGATATTTGCTGCACTTGCCCATTTAGATGGTAGTGGCTGTGGGTTTGGAAGGTGCTGCATAAGGAGCCTTTGGTGAGTTCCTGCAGTGCGTCTTGTAGATGGTAAACACGGCTGTGACTGTGCATCAGCGGTGGAGGGAGTGAATGTTTGTGGAAAGGGTGCCAATCAAGAGGGCTGCGTTGTCCTGGATGGTGTCAAGCTTCTTGTTGGAGCTGCACTCATCCTGACAAGTGGAGATTATCCCATTACACTCCTGACTTGTGCCTTGTAGATGGTGGACAGTCTTTAGGGAGTCAGGAGGTGAGTTACTCACCGCATTATTCTGACCTAGTCTTGCAGCCACATTTATATGGCTGGTCTAGTTCAGTTTCAGGTCAATGGTAACCCACCGGATATTGATAGTGTAGGAATTCAGGGATGCTTATGCCATTGAATGTCAGGGGCGATGGTTCGATTCTCTCTTGTTGGAGTTGGTCATTGTCTGACACTTCTGTGGTGCCAATATTAGTTACCAGTTGTTGTTTGAAGGCTAAATAGTGACCCAGGACAGTGAGTAGAATTTCCCACTGTTCTTCAATATAGTGTTACGGGCTGCTTGATGTCGACCTGAGAAGGCAGATGGGGCCTTGGATTATGCCTCAACTGAAGCACAGCACCTTGGATGATGCCAGCTTTTCACGGTAACTTCATTGCAATGTTAATGTGAGCCTACTTGTGACAATAAAGATTATTATTATTATGCTGCCAGCCTGGATCTTTGTGTGGCAGTCCTTGAGAATGGCACTGTGAAACCACAACCTCCAGGCGCCGAGCCGAGAGTGCTACCCTCTGAGCCAAGGCTGTGCTTCTCAGTCAGGGCGGGTTATCGCGAGAATGCAGAGTGCTGTTCTGTTTGGGTAAAGACCCAAATTCTTGCAGCGCTGACGAGAGCAGCTCCAGAAAGAACAGTTGTCAGATGCCCCATAGTGGCCAGTTTGAATCAGGGCAGCCTGAGGACTCCAAACATTGCCTGTTTGAGATCAGTCAAGTGACAACTTCCCACATATTAGCTGCTTCAGGTTCAGAACAACAGGCGGTCATCAATGGCTGAACAGTAAAGGGTTGCATGTGATTTCAGTGGGTCAGGGTAAATGTACAATTCCTTCATCCGAAACTAGTTAGCTATGGTTGGATCTTTAGGCTACATGTCACCAGTGGCAAAGTGTTTAGACATCAAGCAGGTTATGACCCCCACCCCCACCCCCACAACATGTTTTGCAGAAGTGGAGGCCGCCACCATTGGCCTGCATTGCGATCTTCTGATCCCGGTGCTGGCAACAGGATTTCTTCTTGTTCCCATCCCTCGTTGCCTGGCAACCTGCAGCGGGGAAGGGTCGCCATCGGCGGGACTGGAATATCTCGCCAGCGGAAATGGCCGGGTGAGCCCCCCTACTTTGTCTCTGAGTTAGGGGTGCCGTGCATGCAAGACTCCTTGAGCTTGTAGCCCAGGCTGTCACTCCGAGGCAGCATGGAAGGACGGAGTCACTGTCAAAGGTGCAGCCTTTCGAACCTGGTATGAAATCGAGGGCCCCGTTGGATGCGGAAGATCTGATGACACCATTTCGAAGAGGTTGCAAAGGGATAGAGATAAGTTAAGTGAGTGGGCAAAGATCAGGTAAATAGAGCATCATGTGAGAAAATGTGAAACTGTCCATTTTGACAGGAAGAATAAAATAGAAGCTTATTGTCTAAACGTTGAGAGATTGCAGAGCTCTGCAATGTAGAGGGATCTGGGTGTCCGAGTGCATGAATCACAAAAGGTTAGAATACACGTACAGCAAGTAATTAGGAAAACTAATAGAATATTATTGTTTATTGCGAGGGGAATTGAATATAAATATAGGGAGGTTATGCTTCACTTGCACATGGCCTCACCAATGTGAGACCACACCTGAAGGATTGTGTACAGTCTTGGTCTCTTTATTGATGGAAATATATAAATGCATTGGAAACCGTTCAGAGAAGGTTTACCAGACCAGCACTTGGAATGGGCGGGGTGTTAACTGAGGAAAGATGTGGGAGAAGTTAGGTTTATATCTGCTGGAGTTTCGAAAAGTAAGAGGCAGCTTGATTCAAACATTTCGGTGGAATTTAATAGAAAAAGTTCTAAGTTCACTTGTGGCAGATTTTTCTGGGAATTTCAGTTCCCCACCGCTTTCAAAGGACGCTTAGGAAGTGTAGCGCACAAAGACTCACGAGAGACGAATAGAGATGAAGTCGATGAGGCTTTATTAAGCGTGACTTGTTCCCCGCAGTTCAGTAACAGACTGGCCTGCGGGGGAGAACTCCTGGTTCTTATACTCCGCCTTCAGGGCGGAGCTAGAGGTCAACAGCCAACCAGGACCCGGGATCTGTCAGCCAATGACATCACGGCTTCACAGTCCCACATGACCCCTAATGCATACTACCACATTCACCCCTTGTTAAAAATGAACCCGGCGGGGTGGTGCTTCGCATGGTGGTAGGGGTTTACAAGGCTGGTCCTGGGAGGAAAACTTTTGCATGTCATCACAGTATGTACAGGGTTTTTTTTTGTTTTGCACTATTTACAGTCGTCGTAAGGGGGAAAAGAAAAAAAGTTCTCGTTAAAGTCCACAACATTGTAGTGTTACATCCATGCCACGAGTCGGTCGGGCGGTCTGGTCGTCCTTGTCGATCGCCTCGGCCCCGGTGGTGGTGTTCCCGTGTTGTCGTCTCCGGGAGCCTTACGGTTTCTGCTTCAGCTTCACTTCTGGTCGGACCTGGGAGGAGGACCGATCCTCCCGGGAAGGGGGCGGTGGCGGGGTGCGCCGGTGGCAGGGAGGGGGTGATTGGTGTCGGGGGTGTGTGCGTGTTGCCGGCGGGCGCCAGATCTCGCAGGGAGACCGTGTCCTGTCGGCCATCGGGGTACTCCACGTAAGCGTACTGCGGGTTCGCGTGGAGGAGGTGAACCCTCTCGACCAACGGGTCCGACTTGTGCGCCCGCACATGTTTTCAGAGCAAGATGGGTCCTGGGGCCGCCAGCCAGGTCGGCAGTGACGTTCCAGAGGAGGACTTCCTGGGGAAGACAAGGAGGCGCTCATGAGACGTTTGGTTAGTGCTAGTACACAGTAGCGACCGGATGGAGTGGAGAGCGTCTGGGAGGACCTCCTGCCACCGTGAAACTGGGAGGTCCCTGGACCGTAGGGCCAGTAGGACGGTCTTCCAGACCGTGCCATTCTCCCTCTCTACTTGCCCGTTCCCCCGGGGGTTGTAGCTGGTCGTCCTGCTCGAGGCTATACCGTTGCTGAGCAGGAACTGGCGCAGCTCGTCACTCATGAAAGAGGACCCCCTGTCGCTGTGGACGTATGCGGGGCAACCGAACAGTGTGAATATGGTGTTAAGGGCTTTAATGACTATGGCCGCTGTCATGTCAGGGCAGGGGATGGCGAAGGGGAAACGAGAGTACTCGTCCACCACATTCAGGAAGTATGTGTTGCGGTCGGTGGAGGGGAGGGGCCCTTTGAAATCCAGACTAAGGCGTTCAAAGGGACGGGAAGCCTTGATCAGGTGCGCACCATCCGGCCTGAAAAAGTGCGGTTTGCACTCTGCGCAGATGTGGCAGTTCCTTGTGACTGTACGGACCTCCTCCACAGAGTAGGGGAGGTTGCGGGACTTTATAAAGTGGTAGAACCGAGTGACCCCCGGGTGGCAAATGTCCTCGTGGAGGGTTTGGAGGCGGTTAATTTGTGCGTTGGCACATGTGCCGCGGGATAGGGCATCGGACGGCTCGTTCAGCTTTCCGGGACGGTACAGGATCTCATAGTTGAAGGTGGAGAGCTCGATCCTCCACCTTAAGATCTTGTCGTTTTTAATTTTGCCCCGCTGTGCATTATCGAACATGAAGGCTACCGACCGTTGGTCAGTGAGGAGAGTGAATCTCCTGCCGGCCAGGTAATGCCTCCAATGTCGCACAGCTTCCACTATGGCTTGGGCTTCCTTTTCCACTGAGGAGCGGCGGATTTCTGAAGCGTGGAGGGTTCGGAAGAAAAAGGCCATGGGTCTGCCCGCTTGGTTAAGGGTGGCCGCTAGAGCTACATCGGAGGCGTCGCTCTCGACCTGGAAGGGGAGGGACTCGTTGATGGCGCGCATCGTGGCCTTTGCGATATCCGCTTTGATGCGGCTGAAGGCCTGGCAAGCCTCTGTCGACAGAGGGAAGGTCGTGGTCTGTATTAGGGGGCGGGCCATGTCTGCGTACTGGGGGACCCACTAGGCGTAATATGAAAAGAACCCCAGGCAGCGTTTTAGGGCTTTTGAGCAGTGAGGGAGGGGAAATTCCATGAGGGGGCGCATGCGTTCGGGGTCGGGGCCTATTATCCCATTGCGCACTACATATCCCAAGATGGCTAGCCGGTTTGTGCTGAAAACGCACTTGTCCTCGTTGTATGTGAGGTTCAAGGCTTTAGCGGTCTGGAGGAATTTTTGGAGGTTGGCGTCGTGGTCCTGCTGATCGTGGCCGCAGATGGTTACGTTGTCGAGATACGGCAACGTGGCCTGCAACCCGTGTTGATCAACCATTCGGTCCATCTCTCGTTGGAAGACCGAGACCCCGTTTGTGACGCCAAATGGGACCCTTAGGAAGTGGTATAATCGCCCGTCTGCCTCGAAGGCTGTGTACTTGCGGTCACTTGGGCGGATGGGGAGCTGATGGTAGGCGGACTTGAGGTCCACGGTGGAGAAGACCTTATATTGGGCAATCCGATTGACCATGTCGGATATGCGGGGGAGAGGGTACGCATCTAGTTGTGTGTACGTGTTGATAGTCTGGCTATAATCTATGACCATCCTTTGCTTCTCCACTGTCTTTACTACTACCACCTGTGCTCTCCAGGTACTATTGCTGGCCTGGATTATGCCTTCCTTCAGTAGCCGCTGGACTTCGGACCAAATGAATGTCCGGTCCTGGGCACTGTACCGTCTGCTCCTAGTGGCGACGGGTTTGCAATCCGGGGTGAGGTTTGCAAACAAGGATGGGGGCTCAACCTTGAGGGTTGCGAGGCCGCAGATAGTGAGTGGGGGTATTGGGCCGCCGAATTGGAAAGTTAGGCTCTGCAGATTGCACTGGAAGTCTAATCCCAGTAACGTGGGCGCGCAGCGTTGGGGAAGGACGTAGAGCCTGTAGTTTTTAAACTCCTTCCCTTGCACCGTTAGGGTTACTATGCAGAAGCCTTTAATCTGTACGGAGTGGGATCCTGCGGCTAGGGAAATCTTTTGCGCACTGGGACGGATGGTCAAAAAACAGCGTCTTACCGTGTCGGGGTGGATGAAGCTTTCTGTGCTCCCGGAGTCGAGCAGGCATGGTGTCTCGTGCCCGTTTATTAGCACCGTTGTTGTCGTCGTCTGGAGCGTCCGGGGCCGTGCTTGGTCCAGCATCATTGAGGCCAGACGTGATCGTAGTGCTTGAGCATCTTCCTCGAACCCCGTGGAGCCGTCGACACTGGGGTCCGTTGTTGCTGTCCAAGATGGCGGCGGGGGTGAACAAAATGGCCGCCCCCATGCATCGCACATGGCTGGGGGGTCACAAGATGGCGGCGGGGGTGGACAAAATGGCCGCCCCCATGCGTCGCACAGGGCTGGGGGCTCCCAAGATGGCGGCGCCCCTCCTCCCCTCGTGGTGGCTGGGACCCAAAATGGCGGCGCCTGCGGGTCGCACATGGGGCGCTGGGGGGGGTTGGGGAGCGTTTGAAATGCGCAGGACTCCTTGTTCTCCGGGGACAGCGGTGGCCGGGACCCAAAATTGCTGCGCTTGCGGGTCGTACATAGGGCACTGGAGGGGTTGGGGAGCGTTAGAAACGCGCAGGACTGCTTCTTCTCCTGGGACAGCGGCGACCTCCCGGGACCGGCACACAGCCGCGAAATGGCCCTTTTTCCCGCAGCTCTTGCAAATCGCTGCGCGGGCCGGGCAGCGCTGCCGGGGGTGTTTCGCCTGGCCGCAGAAATAGCAGCGGGCTCCCCCGGGACAACTTGGAGTCTGAACCGCGCAAGCCTGTGGGGTGGGGGGGGGGTTTGTCGCGACGGGGGTCCACGGAGCCCAAGGGGCTGCCGCGCGGTCGGGGCCGTCCGCGCGGGCGTTTCGCGCAGCTACATCCAGGGAGGCTGCAAGGGCCCGTGCCTCTGAGAGTCCCAGCGACTCTTTTTCCAAAAGTCTTTGGCGGATTTGGGGAGAGTTCATACCTGCGACAAAAGCATCGCGCATCAACATGTCCATGTATTCAATCGCGTTTACCGGCGGGCAGCTGCAGGCCAGTCCCAAAATTAGCAGCGCGGCGTAGAATTCGTCCAGCGATTCTCCGGGACTTTGCCGTCTCATTGCGAGTTGGTAGCGTGCGTAGATCTGGTTCACTGGGCGAACATAGATGCTCTTTAGTGCTGCGAACGCCGTCTGGAAATCCTCTGCGTCTTCGATTAGAGGGAAAATTTCCGGGCTTACCCTCGATTGCAGGACCTGTAGTTTCTGGTCTTCTGTGACCCGGCCGGGGGCCGTTCTGAGGTAGGCCTCGAAACAAGTCTGCCAGTGTTTGAAAACTGCTGCTGAGTTCACTGCGTGGGGGCTGATCCTCAGGCATTCCGGGATGATCCTGAGCTCCATAGTCCTTTAAGCACGCTTAATAAATTGTAGCGCACAAAGACTCACGAGAGACGAATAGAGATGAAGTCGATGAGGCTTTATTAAGCGTGACTTGTTCCCCGCAGTTCAGTAACAGACTGGCCTGCGGGGGAGAACTCCTGGTTCTTATACTCCGCCTTCAGGGTGGAGCTAGAGGTCAACAGCCAACCAGGACCCGGGATCTGTCAGCCAATGACATCACGGCTTCACAGTCCCACATGACCCCTAATGCATACTACCACAGGAAGTGATCCACTGGCCGCACAGCGCTCGAGCAAGAGCGTGGTGCAGCTGATGAATGCTGGGATAGCTCTCTCGCGGGCTTCCCAGAGGTTTTTGTGCCTCGTGGGATTCACCCAAGTCCCGCGAGGCGTCCGAGTCAGAATCTCGCCCACAAGGGGTGGGACCAAGCAGCGCACGCCGAAACAGGAACATACTCGATATCCACCGGCATCACGAGATCCATTGGCCTCCCCAGCGAGGCCGCAGCTGGGCGCCATTCAGCACTGGTCCACACAAACGTGGACCATCCCGGGCCATCGGAGACCCCTGGGTGGTCAGGGATCGTGCAGGGGGGGACCTCATCTGGGGGTGAGCCACTATGGGAGGGTGGGGGAGGCACTAGGGAGCAACCAGGCATCAACCGCTCGCCGGGTCGGAGAATCGGCGGGTGTCAGCGTGAATCCCGCCCCACCGCTCCGTTTTCGGGTGGGGGCGGGGATCACGCTGCGCCGGTCAGGAGCCATTGGCCGCGCCTCCCCCCAGCAATTCTCCGGGCCCCGCCGCCCGTTTTCGGCCAGTCCCGCAAGCGTGAAATGGACATCGTCCATCACGGCGGGACCTGGCTTGTAGGCCGGCTATGTGAGTCCTTGGCGGGGCGCGATCCGACCCCGCAATCAGGGC
This sequence comes from Scyliorhinus torazame, assembly GCF_047496885.1. Taxonomy (NCBI): domain Eukaryota; kingdom Metazoa; phylum Chordata; class Chondrichthyes; order Carcharhiniformes; family Scyliorhinidae; genus Scyliorhinus; species Scyliorhinus torazame. The sequence continues at coordinate 177,788,888 of NC_092720.1, read as the reverse complement.
CCACCGATCTGCGGGCGGGCCTGTGCCATGGGGGCACTCTTTCCTTTTGCGCCGGCCTCTGCGTGGGGATGCCGTGAGCGGCCGCTGACGCTCCCGCGCATGCGCCGCCCAGCAATGTCATTTCCGCGCCAGTTGGCGGGGCACCAAAGGCCTTTCCTGCCAACTGGCGGGGCGGAAATCAGTCCGGCGCGGGGCTAGCCCCTCAAGGTTAGGGCTCGGCCGCTCAAGATGCGGAGGATTCCGCACCATTGGGGCAGCGCGATGCCGGACTAATTTGCGCCATGTTTGGCGCTGGTCGGCGGACATCGCGCCGATTACGGAGAATTTTGCCCCCGGTGTTCCAAGTTACCCTCTGGGTTTCGAGGATCACTACCGGCACCGGGAGAGAGGGGACAGCACCATCAGGAGAGTGGGGAATTCTCAAACACAATAAACACACTTGAGCACAACCAGTATGATGCCTCTGTCACTTTCTTCCGCAATACGGGCTGACCATCCAAACCCTTGGCCCATCTCTCCAGACATCTCCCACTCTCCGGGCACACCGCGTGCAGGTGATGGGTATGAGCGAGCACCTCAGCAGACAGGCAAAGATTGAGGATCACTGGCGCTCAGCTTTCTGCAAGTTATCATCACCCCTCCCTGCCCTCGCCAATGACCCGCTGACAGTGCCGACACAGTCCCAGCATGCTGGAATGATGTGACACAGACCCTGCAAGGGTGGGAAATGGGAGTGGAGGGTGACGAACCAGGCCACATCTTAAGTGAATCGGAGGTGTATGAGGGCCTCCCTGGCTCTCTGGGCTTGCCAGACCGTCGTTGCTGCCGCCTGTCCTGCAGCTTCCGGCTGGTCCTCCGGTTCCTTCCTGGCCTCATCCTCCAGCCCCTGCTGGTCCGAAGCACCTCATCATCCACATCCGCCTCTTCGGAGGTGGCCACATGTTCCCCATCAGCAAACTCCAACTTGTTGCCCCGCTGCTGTGCGAGGGTGTGGAGGGCGCAGCAGACGACCACAATGGAGGCGACCCTCCAGGCGGTGTACTACAGGGCACCATCAAAGTGGTTGAGGCATCGGAATGGCATCATGAGGAGTCAGATGCATTGCTCAATCACAGTCTGGGTGGCTGCATGGTCCTCGTTGTACCGGGTCTCCACTTCGGTCTCCAGCCTCCGTACCGGCATCATTTGCCAGCAAGTCAGCGCGAATACCCCTGATTCCCCAAAGAGCCAGCCGTCCATCCAGCGGTGCTCCTTCAAAAGACCGGGGACGACCAACTGCTCCAGGATGTACCTGTGGTGGACACTCCCTGGGAAGCGTGCACACACGTGCATGATCTTCATCTGGTGGTCACACATGAGCTGTATGTTCACGGAGTGGAACGCCTTTCTGTTAACATAGGGCACTCCCAGATGGCCCGGTGAGTGCAGGGCAACATGCGTGGCATCTATTACCCCCTGGACCTAGGGCATCCTAGCGATGGCATTAAACCTGCAGCTTGGGAACCCAATTGGGCTTGGTCCATGTCAAAGATGATGTTGTTTTCCACCCGGGCACACAGGGCATCCGTGACCTGTGGGATGCACCTTTGGACTGTGGCCTGTGAGATACCACACAAGTCCCTGCTCGAGCCCTGGAATGATTCTGAGGCATAAAAGTTCAGATATGCAGTGACCTTAATGGCCACCGGTAGTGGGTGTCCTCTTCCTCCATGTAATGCCAAGTCCGCGAGGACATGGCACAGGTGCTGCACCATCTGCTTGCTGAGGCGAAGCCTCTTGCGGCACGCGTTGTCCGTCATCTGTTCAATAGACCAGCGACACCTGTACACCCTGGGCCATTGCAGGAATCCCCCTCTGAGTCCCTCCCTGGCCTGATGGGCGGCCGGGTCCTCAGAGTGTGGGGCGGGGTCTGGAACATGGGCCGTTGCCTTTTTTGTTCCTATTAATTTAGACTACCCAATTCATATTTTTCAATTAAGGGACAATTTAGCGTGGCCAATCCACATAGCCTGCACATCTTTGGGTTGTGGGGGCATGTGGTAGTCACCACTAGTGGTATATTATATGTATTACGGCACTGCCCGTATATTAGAGGTACAATGGTACATCCCTGCCTGCTGGCTCCGCCCAGCAGGCGGTGTATAAAAGTGTGTGCTCCCCTGCGCTGCAGCCATTCTGGTTCCAGCTACAGGAGGCACAACATCTTGTTCAATAAAGCCTCGATTGTTGCACCATCCTCGTCTTGTGGTAATTGACGGTGTATCAGGGCGAAGTCCACGCAAACACGGGGAGAATGTGCAAACTCCACACAGACAGTGACCCAGAACCGGGATCGAACCTGAGACCTCGGCGCCGTGAGGCAGCAGGGCTAACCCACTGTGCCTCCATGCTGCCCCCTGGCCATTGCCTTGAGCATCGGACGATGCTGCTGCTGCCGCCATCTCCAGTATCTGGCTGCCTGGCCTAGCAGCAGCACCAGTCGGGCAGGTTCTGGGCCCAAAATCCCTGCCAGAGCGTTCAGTGTCTGTGAGGCATTGGGTGAGGGTGTTAGACTGACAACCAGTGGTGGCTCCCACCCCGGGACCTTCCAATCCCCCATTGATTCCCCCCCCCACCAGGAATGCCCTGCCCGCGCACACATGGCGCAGAAGGCCCCCCTCACCGGACCCCAGACCCTGTACTCCCGCTGATAACGTCACATGGACCAGGCTCTGGTTCCCTCCCTGTTACATTCACCCACCCTCTGGCCGTGGACATTTGTGTTTTACTGACATCAGTCACATCCAAAGCAACCTTAACATTGGAACTGCCAGGGGCGGCATGGTGGCACAGTGGTTAGCACTGCTGCCTCACAACGCCAGAGACCATATTTGATTCCGACTTCGGGTGACTGTGTGGAGTTTGCACATTCTTCCCGTGTCTGCGTGGGCGTTTTCCGCATGCCCTGGATTCCTCCCACAGTCCAAGGATGTGCAGGTTTGGTGGATTGGCTTTGGTGAATTGTTCCTAGGTGGGGTTATGGGGATAGGGTGTGGTATTGGGCCTGGGTAGGGTGCTTCTTCAGGAGGCAGACACGATGGGTCTCCTTATGCACCGTAGGGACTCTATGATTTATGCAACCTGGTACAAAGATTAGTGGCATTTGATAAACAGGTTTGAGAGAGATTGCTCATGGGAACACTGATTCGGCATGAGGGGTGGAAAGAAAAATGGGATGTCGGATAAACAATCCCAGTAATGGAGGCTCAAGTGGAGCGCAGAGGCCGGCAGGGGCTGGTTGGGCCGAATGGCCTGTTTCGGTGTTGTACGCCAACAACAACTCGCATTTCACCACGCAAAATGTCCCAAGGATCACTGTCGGATATTATTATTAAAAAACTGGTGAGCCACAGAAGGAGATGATAGGGCAGGGGACCAAAAGCTTGGTCAGAGAGGACGGTTTTCAGGAGGCGAGGGAGGTGAAGGGAATTCCAGAGTTTACCGTTCAGGTGCCTGAAGCTGCAAATGACTGGGTGGGGGGGGTGAAGGTAGGCGGCCAGTTGGCCATACGCAAGAGGCCATAAGAAGACAGAGTTCCCGGAAGGGGAGGGGGGGCTGAAGGGGGGAACAGTTTTTGGAGGGGCAAAGTCACAGAGGGATTTGAACACAGGGATGAGAGCTTTAAAATTCAAGGCGTTGGTTGTTAAGATGCTTGTTACACCAAGGGTTAACCCCCCAAAAATGCAACGCTTGTTTTAGCTCAGTTACAGTAAGTGCAAAGTGAAAGCAGCAGTGTTGTTACTAGAGAGTGAAAGGGAAGCAGTGAAAGTGGCTCTCCTTCGGGTTTTGTGTGAAGGGTTTGGTGGGAGGAGTCCTGCCGGGTGACTTGTGTGTGAGGCACAAGAGGAGAGTTGAGCGTCCCCAGAGAAAGCTGTGAGCAAGGGTGGGCCCTCGCTCCCCTTTGCTTTCCCCTGTGAACGTTTTTGCCGATGAAGGGATGTGCCCCCCAGCACACAATGGCAGCAAAGGGCCCAGCAAGGAGCCGGTTAAATGTTTTGCTTTTGGTCAGTGACCTTTCCCTCTTGGATGCTGAATGCAGCAGCTGTTGCCTTTTTCGGACTTTAACCTGCATTTGTGGCCTCCTCGCATCACCAACTAACTGCCCCCCCCCCGCCCTCCCCAACACCATCTCCTACCCTCGCTGTCCCCCGGGTAATAAATCAATCTGATCGATTGCCCAGCATTCTGCTGGGAGCCCCCTTGCTTCATTTCCAAGTGAATAGCCTGAGAGGAACGCCGGGGATGATAAGCAACCTATTCTGCCTGGAGAAGAGAATTTGCTTTTCAGATGAGGCAGGGGTCCATTAAACAGCGGGAGGGAAGGGAGGGGGTGAGGGAGTGGGGCTGGCTGGCGGTGGAGGTGCAATCAGAAGCCAGGCTTTGGCCGATGGGAAAAACTAAAGGCAAATAAAGGGTTCGTACATTCGCAAACTGAGGCAGAAATGTGGCAGAATGGGGGCTACACACATATTCACATACACATACACTCAAACATACACACAATCATTCACACACACATACACACACCCAAACATACATACACACATACACTCAAACATATACACATACACTCACACATACCCACATTCATACACTCAAACATACACACACACAAATATACACGCACACACTCAAACATACACACACATAGACTCAAACACACACACATACACTCAAACACACACATACACTTAAACATCACACACTCACTTACACTCAAACATACACACTCATTCACACACGCACTCATTCACACACACATAGACACACTCATTCACACATACACTCAAACACACACATCCACACACACATACAGTCAAACATACACACACATTCACACAAACACCTACATTCAAACATACACACACTCATTCACACACATACACTCAAACACCCACACACATACACTCAAACGTACACACACTCATTCACACATTCACCCACACACACTCAAACATACACACACACATACACACAGACATATGCACATTCACACACACCCAGATGTAGACCCATGGGTTGGTAGCTATTAAAATAGATGGCAAAGGGACAATTTCACTGCTGACAGGACTGCAAGGACAAAACGTGCTTCAGCCTCTTATATACAAGAGAGGTGATGACCAAGGCGGGCAGCATTGAGGGTCTGCCTCTAAGTTCTTTTGATTTTATTTCACATTTTTGTCTGATTTGTTTTTTTCATACTGCACCGACCAATCGGGGACCTGGGTAGAAGTGTCACTGACCACTCCTGTAGCAGAATGCAAGGGCTTAATGAACAGTTGGCCATTTGAGCCTCATTTTCCATTTAATAAGGCCATGGCTGATTGATCTTAATAAGGCCATGGCTGATTGATCTTTTACTTCAGGTACATCTATTCCCCCGCCCTTCCCCACACCTCCCCCTCTCCCCTACCCCTCAATCCCCTTTGTTCCCAAAAACCTATCAACCACCAAGTTGGGGCAGAATTTTATGGACCTGCCGAGGTGAGGGATGGAGCCATCAAGTGTGGAGATCTGTTCAAATGTCCATTGACCAAGTCCCGCCGTGTAAAATTTGGCCCTTGCATGTAATCCCCGACTGGGTGTCCACAGCTCTCTGTGCAGAGATTCACAATGTTTGAATGTTGAACTTTTTCCCTATCTCCATCAGAAATGGCCAACTCCTTAGGCTGAGATTGTGACTGCTGGTTCTTGACTTAAATCTTGGCTGTGGGGGAGAAGGGGGGAGGGCAGGAGGGGGGCATTGGGCACGATTCTCTGGCCTCGTTACTCTCTCGCTAAAGCGTAACGAGGCCAGTGAATAGCAGGAGAGGCCAAAAACGAGAATACGCGCCAGGCGCCAAACAGTCTGTGGCCCGCTCCCGTAGGTGAAATTGGGGATCTCGCCATAGTGTGGCGGGAAACCAATTATCACCACTTAAGCCACATTTCCATACATTTATTTTCTTTTAGAATTTAAAGTATCCAATTTTTTTTTCCAATTAAGGTGCAATTTAGCGTGACCTTGTACATCTTTGGGTTGTGGGGGTGAGACCCACCCAGGCACGGGGAGAATGTGCAAACTGTACATGGACAGTGACCCAGGGCCAGGATCGAACCTGGTACCTCGTGCCGTGAGGTAGCAGTGCTAATCACTGCGCCATCATGCCGCCCCCCCATTTCCCATACAATTAATGAGAGCCACCCCATATCCAACGGCCCTTCGTCATTCAGCGGCCTCACCAGCAAGTGTACTCCTTTTGACAAATGTGAACCTGGGGGAAGGGCTTCTGGGGGAGCTGAGGAGGTGAGTAGCCATCTTTGCTCACAGGCAAAGAAACTGGGGGCACTGGGCTTGCTAACCCAGTGCTCAGTGGGGGGTGAGGGACCCTCCGCAGGGATGTGCCGCCATGGGGAGAGTGGGGGTGTGTGCCTTGGGGGGGAAAACAGGGCGGCAACCGCTCATGGCACCACCATGCTAATCCCTGGATTGTGTGGAGCCATTCCGGGGGCAACCCCTGTCGCTGCCCGTCTGCCCCAATGACCACCCATAACCCTCACTGACTGCTGAGGCCTCTGGCTGAGTGGCTGAAGGCTATTGGCAATCGTGGTTAAGTGAGCACTTCACACAACAGAAGTGGATTCCCATGGTTGGGTGGGCCATGTACCATGTGGGAGTCATTGCTAGCATCCCAATCACACCCTGATGACTGTGCACTGTGCCTCAACACTGCGGGAAGCAACACCACACACGCAACATCTGAACACCCAGGGGATAATACACAGCTCCGGAAACATGTCCACGCCTGGCGGGTGGGTGAGTGTCACGGTGAGGGTGGGGATTGCCTGGAGAAATGGGCAAATAGTCCGGGGGTCAGCCCGCATTGCCAAAGTGACAGAGGCATCGTAATGGTAGTATGAAAAGGTGTTTAATGTGTTGTACAAGCCCCACTCCCGATAGTGCCGCTCCTACGGTGGCATCCTCAGGGCTCTCCTCCGAGGTGTTCCCCTCGGAGTCATGAGAGGGGGCCGCTCCGGGATGGGCCAGCACCATTGGCAGGAGGACCTGTGGGAAAATGGACATGCGGTCAGTGGGAGGGATTGAAAAGTCAGTAAGTCAATCACTACTCACATCTGACAGGTCCCCCATGTGGTTGATCGACCTGTCCATGGCCACGCCGCTCACCTCTAGGGCATGCTCCTCGAAGGAGGTGAGGATTATGTCCGGCACCCCTCCACCAGTCTGGGCCTTCTCCCGACGGTTATGGGAGAGCTTTTCCTGAGGAGACACAGAGGGGACATCGTTAGCCACACGCGTGGTTCACAGTGGTGGGAAGGGCGGTGTGAAGGAAGGATTGGAGGGTCGAGGGGGAGATGTGGTGGAGGAATGGCTGAGGGTCGCATGGGGGGTTGGGGGTGGATGGTCTCTTTGGTGGGGGTGGGGAGGTGTTGGTGTCTACCGACTTGTGCTGCTCGGTGTAGGTCGTTGATCTTTTTTTGGCACTATAGGCCACTCCTTCTGCTCACACTCCCCGAGCTGACAGCTGCCACTACCTCATCCCGGGCAGCACTGGCTGCCTTGTGGCTCACTCACCGGGACCGGCTAGAATGAACAACAACAACACCTCCTCCACAATAGTCCTCAATACCGGGGCCCCGTAAGACTGCGTACTTAACCCTTTACTCTACTCCCTGTACACACACGACTGCGTGGCAAAACTTGGTTCCAACTCCATCTACAAGTTTGCTGACGATACGACCATAGTGGGCCGGATCTCGAATAACGACGAGTCAGAATACAGGAGGGAGATAGAGAACCTAGTGGAGTGGTGTAGCGACAACAACCTCTCCCTCAATGCCAGCAAAACTAAAGAGCTGGTCATTGACTTCAGGAAGCAAAGTACTGTACACACCCCTGTCACCATCAACGGGGCCGAGGTGGAGATGGTTAGCAGTTTCAAATTCCTAGGGGTGCACATCTCCAAAAATCTGTCTGGTCCACCCACATTGACGCTACCACCAAGAAAGCACAACAGCGCCTATACTTCCTCAGGAAACTAAGGAAATTCGGCATGTCCACATTAACCCTTACCAACTTTTACAGATGCACCATAGAAAGCATCCTATCGGGCTGCATCACAGCCTGGTATGGCAACTGTACGTCCCAGGACCGCAAGAAACTTCAGAGAGTCATGAACACCACCCAGTCTATCACACAAACCTGCCTCCCATCCATTGACTCCATCTACACCTCCCGCTGCCTGGGGAAAGCGGGCAGCATAATCAAAGATCCCTCCCACCCGGCTTACTCACTCTTCCAACTTCTTCCATCGGGCAGGAGATACAGAAGTCTGAGAACATGCACAAACAGACTCAAAAACAGCTTCTTCCCCACTGTCACCAGACTCCTAAATGACCCTCTTATGGACTGACCTCATTAACACTACACCCTGTATGCTCCATCCGATGCCGGTGCTTATGTAGTTACCTTGTATATCTTTTGTTGCCCTATTATGTATTTTCTTTTCTTCCATGTACTTAATGATCTGTTGAGCTGCTCGCAGAAAAATACTTTTCACTGTACCTCGGTACACGTGACAATAAACAAATCCAATCCAATCCAATCCAATCCAACCCTTGGAGGAACAGGACACCCTCCTGGCCTGTACTGCATTGAGCAGCCTCCCCAGGTCAGCGTCTCTGAATCTTGGGGCCGATCTCTTGGATGCCATTGTTGTGAGCTGGCTGGGGTTGGTTGAGCAAGTGCAGCTTAAGTGCTGCTTGACTTTGTTAGTGGGGGCTTGGCAAGAGGGGTCCCGGTGAACCAGCTGGCGAGCCTTCATTTGCAACGAGGAGCCTGTGAGGCCTCAACAAATGGACCAATTAATGTTGAATTGCGTAGCCGGCCTCGCTGGGCCGAGCGGCGGGAAGGTGGTGGCAATTCCTGCTGACGACCACACTTAGAATTTTTTCCGGAGAATTGGGCCCACATTCTCCAAAGTTTCTATCCTGTCATGTCCCTCAATCATATGTAAGCCTAATCTACCCAATCTCCCTTCAAGTGCAGGAATCAGTCTTCATAGAATCCCTATAATGAAGAAGGAGCCTATTCTGCCCATCAAGTCTGCACCAACCTCTGAAAGAGTCCAAAGTAAGCAAATCCTTCCTTCCTTGCGTAAGTAAGTAAATTCGCCATAGTCCCTGGTGACCATAGGCTGCTTTCCCCATTGAGTGGGAGAGCTCAGTGGTGGTAATTTAACCTGAGGGTCACCACACCTCAGGCGAAGGTCAAGGTTGAGACTTCATGAATAACCCCAACCGGTACGGGAATTGAACCCGTGCTGTTGGCCTCGCTCTGCATCAGAAACCAGCATGTCCACAAACTTAGCTGTAAAGAGCCGAAAACTACACACAGTTTTCTACACTTGTTGTAGTCTTACCAAGGCCCTCTATAATTTCAGTGAGATCAATTTACTCTAGTACCTTTGTATTGAAGGCTAACATAACATTTGTGTTCCTGATTGCTTGCATGTAAACTTTAAATGAAAATTTTCTTCACTCACAGGTTAGTGAACCTGTGGAATTCTGTACCACCGAAAGCTGTGGAGGCCAAGTCACCGAATTTATTCAAGAAAGAAACAGATAATGTTTTAGATTTTAATGTCATTAAGGGGTATGGGGAGAAAGTGGGAATATGGCATTGAGATGGAGGATCAGCCATGATCATATTGAACAGCGGAGCAGTATCAAATGCCCAAATGACCTACTCCTGCTCCTAGGTTTTATGTTTCTATGATTTGATTAGGACTTGCAGGCCTCTTTGAACAGCAGCGTTTATCAGTCTCTCACTCGGAAAAAAATTAACTCTGCTTTTCGATTTTTCTAACCAAAGTGGACAACTTCACATTTCACCAAATTATATTGCATCTGTCGTGCTCCTCCTGACCTCTTAACCTCTCCATATCCTTTTGCAGCCCCACTGACGCGTCCTCCTGTTTACTTTCCCACCTCACCTTATATCATCTACAAACTTGTGCACACTTCAGCTGCTCACCGGAGATATTAATAAAAAATTTAAAAAGCTGAATCATAAGAAGTTGTGGTATCCAGCTAGCGACAGTCTGCAACTCATATGTCACAGAATCATAGAATTGTACAGCACAGAAAGAGGCCCTTCAGCCCACTATGTCTCTACCGGCCATCAAGCACCTATAGGCAGCACAATCGCGCACTGTGGCTTCACAGCGCCAGGATCCCAGGTTCGATTCCCCGCTGGGTCACTGTCTGTGCGGGGTCTGCACGTTCTCCCCGTGTCTGCGTGGGTTTCCTCCGGGTGCTCCGGTTTCCTCCCACAGTCCAAAGACGTGCAGGTTAGGTGGATTGGCCATGCTAAATTGCCCTTAGTATTCAAAAAGGTGAGGAGGGGTTATTGGGTTGCGGGGTTGGGGTGGAGGTGAGGGCTTAAGTGGGTCGGTGCAGACTCGATGGGCTGAATGGCCTCCTTCTGCACTGTATGTTCTATGTTCTAATTCTCTTTTCCAGCACTTGGTCCATAGCCTTGTATGCTCTGGCATTTCAACTATTCAATTTTAATTCTTCTTAAATGTTGTGAGTGTTTCGGCCTCCGCCACCCTTTCAGTCAGTGAATTCCCAGATTCTCAACACTCTCTGGGTGAAAAGGTTTCTCCTCAAATCCCCTCTAAATCTCCTGCCCATGACCTTAAAACTATGCCCCCTGGTTATTGACCACTCTACTAAGGGGAAAGATTTTTCCTATCAATCCTATCCATGTCCCTCATTAGAACTCAGGTCCCCCCTCAGAGTTCTCTGCTCTCAGGATAACAACCACAGCCTGACCTGCCTCTCTTCATGGCTGAAACGCTCCAGCCCAGGCAACGGGCTCTCCTCTGCACTCTTTCTTGTACAATCACATCCTTCCTATAGTGTGGTGACCAGAACTGCTCACAGTACTCTAGCTGTGGCCTAATGAGAGTTTTACACAGCTCCATCATAACCTCCCTGCTCTTTTATTCTATGTATTGGCTAATAAAGGTAAGTATCCCATATGTGTCCCATTTATTCCTACTCTGTTTTCTTGTCGATTAACCAATTCTCGATCCATTTAACCACCATCCCGTTAGCCCCAATTTTGCATAATACCGTCTTGTGTGGCACCTTATCAAATTGGATTTGTGAAAATCAAAAAACATAATATCTATCCCCGAAGCATCTTATTAGTTTCAATTTCAAAAAAACTCAAACAGATATGTCAGGCACAATTTGCCTTCCATAAACCCATGTTAACTCTACCTAAGCATATTTTCTGGAGTCTTTGAAGGCGGTGTGCTACAATTTACGCAGGGATTCTGCATTGCTATGACAACAGGTACGTATGTTGACGTCTGAAGCTCTGGATGGTAGAGGCTCCAACATTCTTTCTATCACATGGGCTGACCAGGAGTCTCTCCCACTCTTACCACCTGCCATTGGCGTGTGTTGGAAGATTTTGTACATTGACACTCACCCTATTTGACCGCTTAATGAACACGTCTTCCTGATCATCAAGTCCTGGGGTGGGATTTGATCCTGGAGCTTCAGGCTCAGAGACAGGGATGCTATCCCACTGTGCCACAAGATCTCCGAATGCCCTATTAGCACATCTCTGCATGGTAGCACAGTTGGTTCAAACCACCAGGGACCTGGGTTCGATTCCCAGCTTTGGTCACCGTCTGCACATTTTCCCCGTGTCTGTGTGGGTTTCCTCCCAAAAGTCCCGAAAGACGTGCTGTCTGTGTGGAGTGTGCACGTTGTCCCCGTGTCTGCGTGGGTTTCCTCCGGGTGCTCCGGTTTCCTCCCACAAGTTTGCCATGGTGAAATTACTCTGGGACACTAGATTACTAGTCCAGTGATATTACCACTACACCACTGTCCCCTTCAATACAATTGTGATACATGTAATATTTATGCTGTGAATCCAATGTGTGGGCTACGGAGAAAAGGGACAGAGGATAGCACTGAGTCCCAATGTGCATTGGGAGAGCCGGTATAGGCACAATGGGTGGCCAAATGGGTTTCTCTGCACATGAACAATTCTGTGATTTTAACTTAGATGGCCCAATGGGTTTCTCTACAGCTTCCAGTCTCTCAGTGCAACATTGCCGAAAAGTCTGAGACAGCGACCTTCCCCCATTGCGCTTCCGCGGCGACTGCCCCAAGTTTTAGTGCATCCGTCAGCACGCAGTCCTGGAGTTTGGAATATGTCAGTCTGCAACTCTCGGTCAGGGATACACACTGCACTGCACTGGAAGATCTACTTTTTGGGTAGACCAAAGAGCGTCTTCCATCAAGTTGATGCTGCTCCAGGAACAATTGATGTTTGACTCTGTGTCCCTGGGGACAGCCCGTAGAGCACAGAGTCCTGCGTCATGGAGCTGCTCGGGATGAACCAAGCCACTGCATCTCTCTCCAGATCTGCTTTGCAAAGGCATATTCCAAAAGCAGGTGTACATAGCCCTTCCCCACCACAGTCATTTTACATAAACTAAAGAATATTTTACAATCTGGTTTATCGCCTTCAATACCTTTAATCTCATCCTATTTTCTGTTTCTTCATCCATTTCCTGGTGTGGTTTTCTGAGTTTTAAAACCCTTAGGCATACTTCTCATTTGGCTGCTTTATAAGCCTTTTCCTCGATGTGATATTTCCTCATTCAGTTTCTCTTGTTTTCCACGTTTGGACCACTTTTGCTGTGGGGTTTTTATTCTTAAGGGAATGGTAATTTGCTGTGAATTTTGAATGGATTGTTTAAATGTTTGTCATTGCTTCACATCAAATCTTTCAACGTACCCGACCTCCCACCCCTCTGCAACTCACTACTCATATGCCATGGAGTAGCATCACTAACTATGAGGAAATAGTGGCTTATTGGTAATGTTGCTGAACGAATGACTCAGGCTAATATTCTGGGGACATGAGTTCAAATCCCAACATTTAATTCAGCGAATAAATCTGGCATATGAAGCTTGTTTCTGTGAGGTTATCATCGATTACAAAGCAATTTGGTTCAGGGAAGGAAATCCACCCTCTTACCGGGTCTGGACGACATGTGACTCCATACCCACAGCAGTGTGACTGACTCTTTTTAAAAAATAATATTTTATTAAGGTATTTGAAAATGTTTATAATAGTAACAAAAACAATGACATCAACATGGTAAAATAAACATTCCCCCCCCCCCCAGCCCAATCTTTACACACCTCAACCATACTACAACAATCCCCCCCCACCCTTGGAATACTGCATCTGCTGACATTTTTACTTTTCACGGAGAAAGTCGTCGAACGGCTGCCACCTCCGGGAGAACCCTAACATTGACCCTTTTAAGGCAAACTTTATTTTCTCAAGACTGAGAAACCCAGCCATGTCACTATCCCAGGTCTCTACACTCGGGGCTTTGTGTCCCTCCACATTAATAAGACCCGTCTCCGGGCTACCAGGGAGGCAAAGGCCAGGACGTCGGCCTATTTTGCCCCCTGAACTCCCGGATCTTCTGACACTCCAAAGATCGCTACCTCCGGACTCGGCACCACCGTGTTTTGAGCACAGTGGACATTGCCTTAGCAAAACCCTGCCAAAAACCTCTAAGCTTCGGGCATGCCCAAAACATGTGAACGTGATTTGCGGGGCTTCCCGCGCACCTCGCACACCTATCCTCTACCCCGAAAAACCTGCTCATCCTAGCCGCTGTCATGTGTGCTCGATGGACTACCTTAAATTGTATCAGGCTACGTCTGGTGCACGATGAGGAGGTATTAACCCTGCTTAGGGCATCCGCCCATAGACCCGCCTATATCTCTCCTCCTAGCTAGTCCTCCTACTTGCCCTTAAGCTCCTCCACCGGTTTCCTCAGCGTGATTGACTCTTATCTGCGCTAGTGAAATCACTCACTTCAAGGGCAATTAGGGATGGGCAACATATGCTGGCCTTGCCAAAAGTCACCCACACCTCACGAAAGAAAAAAAACTGTTCATATACCAGGGCACACCCACACTGAACAATCATATACCAGGGTGTACCCAGGCTGAACAATCATATACCAGAACATACCCACACTGAACAATTATATACCAGGGCATACCCACACTGAACAATTATATACCCACACTGAACAATTATATACCAAGGCATACCCACACTGAACAAATATATACCCACTGAACAATTATATACCAGGGCATACCCACACTGAATAATCATATACCAGGGCATACCCACACTGACCAATTATATACCCACACTGAACAATTATATAATAGGGCATACCCACACTGAACAATTATATTCTGAAGGAGACTATTCGGCCCATTGCGTCAACACCAGGTCTTTGAACATAAGAAATAGGAGCAGGAATAGCCCATATGGTCCCTTGAGACTGTCCTGCCATTACCAATAAACCCATAAGGATACGGTCCACCTCAATTCCATTGTTTTGTGATTATATCCCGTGATTATCCAGTACCCTTTACCCTTGCTTGTTCCCCAACAAAATTTCTCCCCTCTCTTGAGCTGCATTTCAAGAAACTGAAAACACATTTATAAACTGTAAACAGACAGTTTTGTTGCATGTTACACAGGGGCTGGTTTAGCACAGGGCTAAAGAGCTGGCTTTTAAAGCAGACCAAGGTAGGCCAGCAGCACGGTTCAATTCCCGTACCAGCCTCCCCGAACAGGCGCCGGAATGTGGCGACTAGGGGCTTTTCACAGTAACTTCATTTGAAGCCTACTTGTGACAATAAGCGATTTTCATTTCAAATGCCCCCTCGATCTGTTCAACAGGGAGGCTAAAAGGTTTGAATGTAAAAGCTCTTGCTGGGAGGGTGTTGGTTATAGATCTTAAAGAGGTCTCCTGTTGTCTTCTGAAGGTTAACTGTAGTCTTTACTAAGTACCAGAACTATTTACTACTGTGCAGTATGGGTACTGGTTTGGATCTGTCTCCAGCATAAGGTCTATGCACATTTCTGCTCTAATGGAATGCTGACTCCCTGGGTCGGGGTCATGTGCTCTCTTACATCACTGTATGTACGGCATTGTACTCAGTCCTCTATTAACATTTGCCAGACACTTATATTATATTAGCATGGTCAATCCACCTGGGCGGCATGGTAAAACAGTGGTTAGCACTGTTGGTTCATAGCATCAGGGTCCCAGATTCGATCCCCACTTCGGGTCACTGTCCGTGCGGTGTCTGCACGTTCCCCTGTGTCTGTGTGCGTTTCCTCCAGGTGCTCCGGTTTCTTTCCACAAGTCCCAAAAGACGTGCTTGTTCGGTGAATTGGACATTCTGAATTCTCCTTCTGTGTACCCGAAGTCTTACAACACTAGGCTAAAGTCCAACAGGTTTGTTTCGAATCACTAGCTTTCGGAGCGCAGCTCCTTCATCAGGTGTACCCGAACAGATGCCAGAGTGTGGCAACTGGGGGATTTTCACAGTAACTTCATTGCAGTGCTAACCTACTTGTGACAATAATAAAGATTATTATTATTGTTGTAACCTTCACATCTTTGGACACTAAGAGGCAATTTAGCATGGCCAATCAACCTAATCTGTTTGTGGGAGCTTGCTGTGCACTACAAGTGACTACACATTTGTTACCCTGGGCCAATGTGGATCAACTCCAACCCCACCTGACCCGGAGTCACAACATGGTTGAAATTAACTTTTATTTTAAAATACCCGAGGTCTTTGGCTGCCCAATAAATGCAGTCACCAGGTTTGTAAATTTAAACACAGTGAACTTTTTATTATTAACAGTAACTATAATTAAATAGGCAACAAATACAACTGGTTAAGTACTATCTAATCTCTAACCGCCCCCCGCACCGCACCCCCCCCCCCCCCCGCCATTAACTTGCTCCACAGTCTACACACACAGATAAACAAACACAGAAGGGATAAAGTGGTGTAAAATGACGATAAAGGTAAAAGGGTAAGAGTCTTTGTTTCAGATGGACGTCTTCCAGTTTCTTTCTTCTTCAGTCTAGGCTTTCTGATGGATGTTAGCTTTTCTTTCAGTTTGTATTGGTTTTCTCCTTAGACTCACAGAACTCGCATTTGAGAGAGAGAGAGAGAGACAATTTCTTCTTTCAAGATCCAGAAGCTTCAGGCGGTAGGCGGCAGAGCAAAGAGAGAGAGAGAGAGAGAGAGAGAGCTTGAGGGTCCACTGGCTTCTCCCGGGTTCTCTCAGAGAAACCCCACCTGGCAGGAACCAATCACTATAGGTTGCCGGGCAGAATACTCTCCCTGGCCAATCCATTGGCCACCAGCCAACCAATCGAAAACAAAAACCAAGCCTGGGCTCTTCTACCTATAATAGAAAACTTTATAACACAGTGTACTATTTTGACACTTTTGAGTTCCTTACTTCCTCTGCTCCACATAAAGGTATGTCTCCATTAACGATCCATGGACCAAAAATGATAAAGACAAAATAAAAGAAATAGGAACTAAGGGAATCAGCAGGAAGGCCCTGTACACTTCAAAAACTCTTATTTTGCTGTAAAGTGGGTTGATAGGTCACAAGATCGTGAAATAACCGGTATAAATAAGTCTTTTGTTTCAATCTCCTTTGAAAGAAGAGATTCAACAGATATAATTGTCACACAGATTTTTTAAAATTCTTTCGCAGCATAGAGGCATCACTGGCTAGACCATCATTTATTGCATGTACTTAACTGCCCTTGAGAAGGTGGTGAGCTACCTTCTTGAACCGCTGCAGTCCATGTGATGTAGGTACACGTGCTGTGCTGTTAGGGAGGGAGTTCTAGGATTTTGACCCAGTGAGAGTGAAGGAATGGCCGATATATTCCCAAGTCAGGATGGTGAGTAGACTGGAGGGGAACTTCCAAGTGGTGGTGTTCCCATGCCCTTGTCTTTCTAGATGGTAGTGGTTGTGAGTTTGGTCGGTGCTGTCTAAGG
Organism: Scyliorhinus torazame; assembly: GCF_047496885.1. Classification (NCBI taxonomy): domain Eukaryota; kingdom Metazoa; phylum Chordata; class Chondrichthyes; order Carcharhiniformes; family Scyliorhinidae; genus Scyliorhinus; species Scyliorhinus torazame. Next base: position 177,771,893 of record NC_092720.1, on the reverse strand, counting down.
AGGCTTGGTGAGTTCTTGCAGTGCATCTGAAAGATGGTACATACTGCTGCTGCTGTTGTGATGGAGTGAAGTGCAGAGGGAGGCCATTTGACTTAGTAGATCGCCACCAGGGTTTATATCTCACAGCAGCCTCCCGCCACCCCTCTTCATCTGTATACATTTCTATCCCTATCCCCAACATGTACTTACATGGCTTTTCCTGAAATGTATCCATGTTATTCACTTCACCTTCCCTGTGGTCATAAGATTCTCCCATAAGTGAAAAGGCCTCCTCGATATTTTCTCAATCGAACACTTTCATAACTTTAAAATCCTCAATCAGGCCACCTTCTCAGCCTTCTCTTTTAAATCGTTTTGCCCCTTGCTGGAGGAGTAATAATAGGAAACAAAGAAATGGCAGATGAACTGAATAGTTACTTTGCATCAATCTTCAAGGTGGAAGACACCAGTGGGATGCCAGAGCACCAGGAGAATCAGGGGGCGTGATTTATTTAGATTTCCAGAAGGCCTTTGACAAGGTGCCACGTAAGAGTATGTTAAATAGGTTAAGAGCCAATGGTGTTAAGGTTCAGACCCTGGCATGGATAGAGGATTGGCTGACTGGCAGTAGGCAGAAAGTGGGGATAAAGAGGTCTTTTTCAGGATGGCAGTCGGTAACTAGTGGTGTGCCTCAGGGGTCGGTGCTGGGACCACAACTTTTCACAATATACATTAATGATTTGGAAGAAGGAACTGAAGGCACTGTTGCTAAGTTTGCAGATGATACAAAGATATGTAGAGGGAGAGGCAGTATTGAGGAAGCGGGGGGCTGCAGAAGGACTTGGACAGGTTAGGAGAGTGGGTAAAGAAGTGGCAGATACAATACAATATGGAAAAGTGTGAGGTTATGCGCTTTGCAAGGAGGAATGGAGGCATAGACTATTTTCTATGTGGGGAAATGCTTAGGAAATCAGAAGCACAAAGGGACTTGGGAGTCCTTGTTCAAGATTTTCTTAAGGTTAACATGAAGGTTCAGTCGGCAGTTGCGAAGCCAAATGCAATGTTAGCATTCATGTCGAGAGGGCTAGAATACAAGAGCAGGGATGTACTTCTAAGGTTGTATAAGGCTCTGTTCAGACCCCATTTGGAGTGTTGCGAGCAGTTTTGAGCCCCGTATCTAAGGAAGGACGTGCTGTCCTTGGAAAGGGTCCTGAGGAGGTTCACAAGAATGATCCCTGGAATGAAGAGTTTGTCGTATGAGGAACAATTGAGGACTCTGGGTCTGTACTTGTTGGAGTTTAGAAGGATGAGGGGGGGATCTTATTAAAACTTACAGGATACTCCGAGGCCAGGATAAAGTGGACGTGGAGAGGATGTTTCCACTAGGAGGAAAAACTAGAACCAGACGACACAGCTTCAGAGTGAAGGGACGATCCTTTAAAACAGAGATGAGGAGGAATTATTTCAGCCAGAGGGTGGTGAATCTGTGGAACTCTTTGCCGCAGAAGGCTGTGAAGGCCAAATAACTGAGTGTCTTTAAGACAGAGACAGATAGGTTCTTGATTAATAAGGGATCAGGGGTTATGGAGAAAAGGTAGGAGAATGGGGATGAGAAACATATCAGCCATGATTGAATGGCGGAGTAAACTCAATGGGCTGTGTGGCCTAATTCTGCTCCTATGTCCTGCTCCCCAAACAGGCGCCGGAATGTGGCGAATAGGGGCTTTTCACAGTAACTTCATTGAAGCCTACTTGTGACAATAAGCGATTATTATTATTATTATGTCTTATGGTCTTAAACAGCACCTTCCGAACCCATGACCATCTAGAAGGACAAGAGCAGCAGATACCTGGGAACCCCACCACCTGGAGGTTCCCCTCCAAGTCACTAACCGTCCTGACCTGAAAATTGATCAGCCATTCCTTCACTGTCACTGGGTCGAAATCCTGGAAGCTCCCCTCCCCTCAAACAGCACCGTGGGTGTACCTGCACCTCAGGGCCTGCAGCGGTTCAATAAGGCAGCTCACCACAACATTCTCATGGGGCAATTAGGGATTCACAATAAATGCTGGGTCAAATCAGCAAAGCCCACACCCGGTAAATGTATAAAAAAATAAAATCTCAGGCGGGATTTTCTGTATCTCCTGCCGTGGGTCCGGGAATTTCCGCCGGAAGTCAATGGGCCATTGGTTGGTCTGTCAAATGTTTTCTCCTGCCTGCGAGGATTCTCACTGCTGGAGAGTGCCCAAAAAATCCCAGCCTTAGTTCTGGAATCTTTCTTGTAAATTCTTCTTCGCACCTTTGTTAGTTCCTCTGTCCTTTCTTTTATAATATGGAGTCCGAAACTGTACGCAGTGCTCCCAGAGTGATCAAGTTAGGATTGTTATTTAACACAACTGCCCTGCTTTTGAAAAATAAAATTCCATTGCTCTGGATATGAACCCAGAGTTTTATCTGTTTCGTTTTTAATGCCCTTATTAACCTGGGTCTCTACTTTCAATGACTTATATAGCTGTACCTCTCTACATCACTCTCTCCCTCGACCCAGTTGATTTTCCAAAGGTCTATGAGATCTCCTTATTCCTCGGACCAAAGATCTGTCACATTACTCATCTCAGCCAATGTATTTATCTCCCTTCACTAATCCTAATGTGAAGCTCACACACAAAAACTGGTTCCCACGTCAGCTTGAGCCATTTTGGCTCTCGTCCTCTCCTGTTGTGAGGTGTCATCCAAGGCATCAGTGACCCCCCCTCCTCCCCTCTTTCAGGAAGGCAATGAGCCTCCTGTCAGTCGCAGGCCAGTTACAAAGTGTCCGCTCTTGCGAAAGTGTTGGAACTCTGTGTGACCCCCCCCACCGCCCTCATGCCTTTCAGGACTGCAGTTCCTGGGAGTGAGCTGGAAGGTCAGCTTTACATAGCCGCTGTCAGTGACCCATGTAATAGATTGAACGAAGCCCTGGCCTGCTGGCTCGTTGTCTTCTCCCTCATTGTCCTTCCTCCCCCGCCCCCCTTCCTCACCGGCCCGAGGGGCCATCTCGCAGTCGGGAGGGCGGGGGATGACCATGAAGGTGACCCTGATCCCACACCTCGACCAAGGCTGCATTTATTTGATTCTTTCCTCCAAGCCCCATCAGCCAGCAGAGTTTCTGCCGCTCTGTTCCTCCCCTGTAGACGCTGAGACATTACTGAGGGGTGTGTGGGTACATGGCCAGTGCAAGCCTTAAAAGTGTCTTTGGTAGAGACAAGAGCTAACATTAAAGACATACATTCAGATCATACTTTCACAAGCTCAGGACATCCCACACAGGAATCCACATGAGAGGCTAAAAGAAACTTTGTTTACTGAACAAGCTATTATTTACACAATGTGCACAGGTCCCAGTCAGGATTTCCCTGCTCGGACCCAGTCGGGCTGAACTTTTTACACATATATGTCCATGGATCCGCTGAGGGGTACCCATCCCTCAGCGTGGAACCTCATACTCAACATGACTCAAGGGGTTAGAACATCCCTCTCTCCCAAAGTCGGAAGACTCCTCCAAGGAAGGCGGAGTAGGAGGATGCTTGCTCTTTTTTACCTGGGGCTGTACTTTGTATGCACGTGGAGCTGGATGAGGTGGTGTATATATGTATATATATATGTATATATATATATTTATACATTATATATATATAGAAGGCAAATTACATTTACTTGCTGACCGTCGAGGTTGGATGACCACTGGTGGCCGCTCATCAGTCTGTTCACCGTTAGAAGCTCCCGATGCCTGGGTCTCCATGTCAGAGTTGAAATCCTCAACCACTTTCATTTCTGCATCAGTTCCCCCTTGGAGTAATGCCCTTGAAGCTGCTGGTGCCGGGGCTGTCTGAGCTGAAGCTGGCTCCTCCAGATTAGTGTTGCCTATCTCTGGCTTTCTGGTGCGGAGATGATCCAGGTGCCTCTTTATTTCCCGGTCCTGTACCCAAACCTGTTACGATATCAGACTACCGCGCCTGGAACCCAATTGGCGCCTTCGCCAGAGTTCCGAATGTAGTTTATGTTACCAGGTATGAACTGCCGAGGCTGTTTTCGTTTGGCTCTTGACCGTGGCATAATCGCCCACCAATATCTGGAAAAGCAAGGCTGTGGCGGGTCAGAAGTCTGTGGCCCATCAAAAGTTCCACCGGCGCTACAGCGGTCATGGCAAGTGGAGTGGTTCAATAACAAAACAAGAATCTGGCAAGGCTCGTGTAGAGGGAGCTTCAGGCCTGTTTCTTCAATCCTCACTTGAACGTTTCCACTGCCCTTTCGGGTAGCCTTTTGAAGCTGGGTGATACGGGGCCATGCGGATGTGTCCACATTAGTTTCCATGAACCCCCCCCGAACTCTTCACTCGAAAATGGCGTGCCATTGTCAGTGACTAACCTTTCGGTGATACTGCATGTACAAAACGATAGTCGCAGTTTCTAAATCGTTGCCCACAAAGTCATGGACCACAGCCTATGGACCTCCAGCCATTTTGAATGCACATCGATTATTATCAGGAACGTGGAGCCTTGTATGACAAATGAGCATTTTATGTTGTTTTTACATGAATAACTCTGGTTCACAAATAAGATGTCAGCAATAGTGCTTGATGGGAACTAAGATGTCAAGTGGAGTTTTGTGTAAGCTGCAGTGCCAAAGTTGTTGTAACTGTGTACGTGACTGACCTTCGGGAATGAACAGAACTTACAATAACAAGATGCAGGTGGAGATGGGGGCCTCATTCTAAATCATTCTAGCTGACGGTTCAAGGATGTACCAGGAGCTAACAGAAACCACTGCTAGGCAAAGCAAGGCGGAAGCCAAAATGAACATAACAAGTCCAAATAAGGAATCACTGATAAGGAAACTGCCATCAAGGCAGAGAGCGGGGTGTGTTTCTCAGAGATTGTATATAAGAAGTAATGCTGTGATAATTCTGTGGGTCTGCTAATGTTGACAGGCGGCACCCGTTCTTGCAAGATTGACTGAATAAAATACTTCTTCAGAATTTGGCTAAGTGTAAATTATTATCAAGTGAGCGGTGTTTCTCACAATTGGGGGCTCTGTCCGGGACAGTCTTCATTGATCGAGGGGCGGCTCAAGAGGAACCGAGAAGACGCGTCCCGTTATTTAAACGGTCTCGTACTTCGTCTTGAGTAGTCATCCACGGTCAACTGAACACGTTCCTAGGGTAGTCATTCTGAAGAAGCAAATAACGGAATATAGTGGCAGGAAGTGAAAGTCAGGCAACTCTGTGCATGGAGCAAGGTAAGAAAAACAACTTTTAAGTATTACCTTGTTGACTTGAGTTCATATCTAGACATCCGTATAAGTGTATGGGCGGATTGATGATATAAGGACTCTGGAGTTAATATCTAGACATCCGTAGAAGTGTATGGGCGGATTGATGATATAAGTACTTTCAAAATTGTGATTGTTTGACGGACCAGTCATAACTAGACACTTTACTTAGAAATAAGTGAAAGTTCATTATATTACAATGGGAAGTAAAAACTCAAAACAAGGAGACGGCGCCGATAAAAAAATCCCTAAGAATATCCCACTAGAAAGTCCATTGGGTCAGATGTTAGTTAATTGGGATTTTGAGAGTTGTACAAAAAAATAAGGACAGGAAAGCAATGATAAAATTTTGTTGCTTCATATGGATAAAAGAAGCAATCTGTAAACCCTCAGTCTTTTGGCCGAAATATGGTTCAGACGAAGATTGGGTGTGCCAAATTTTGAATATATATGTCAATGATAAAAGACCCTGGGCGTCATTCTCCGACCCCCCGCCGGGTCGGAGAATCGCCGGGGGCTGCCGTGAATCCCGCCCCTGCCGGTTGCCGAAGTCTCCGGCACCGGAGATTCGGCGGGGGCGGGAATCGCGCCGCGCCGGTTGGCGGGCCCCCCCGCTCGATTTTCCGGCCCGGATGGGTCGAATTCTCGCCGATAAATTGCCTGTCCCGCCGACGTAAATTAAAGCACCTATTTACCGGCGGGACAAGGCGGCGTGGGCGGGCTCCGGGGTCCTGGGGGGGGCGCGGGGCGATCTGGCCCCGGGGGGTGCCCCCACGGTGGCCTGGCCCGCGATCGGGGCCCACCGATCCGCGGGCGGGCCTGTGCCGTGGGGGCACTCTTTCCCTTCCGCCTCCGCCACGGTCTCCACCATGGCGGAGGCGGAAGAGACGCCCTCCACTGCGCATGCGCGGGAAACTGTCAGCGGCCGCTGACGCTCCCGCGCATGCGCCGCCCCGACATGTCATTTCCGCGCCAGCTGGTGGGGCAACAAAGGCCGTTTCCGCCAGCTGGCGGGGCGGAAATTCCTCCGGCGTCAGCCTAGCCCCTCAATGTTGGGGCTCGGCCCCCAAAGATGCGGAGCATTCCGCACCTTTGGGCCGGCGCGATGCCCGTC
>NC_092720.1:174626467-174795389 GCF_047496885.1 Scyliorhinus torazame | reverse complement strand
TGTTCAATGCTTTGACTGTGAGGCATATCATAGTGGCAAACAGAATCCGCAAGGGGCTACGCAGCAACAATGAAAATCAGAATGATCTAGAGATGAAAAATCGGAGGAAATCCATGATTTTGCTTTTCACTATTTCCGCCAATTTCATAATCTTGTGGATGACGTATCTTGTGCATTCCGTAAACTGGCCGGTTATGAACTTTTATTACACAGACAAATATTTCAGTAGCCCTATATATATCGCCCAGCAGGTTGCATTCATGCTGCAACTTCTGAGTACCTGCACAAACACTTGCATCTATGGACTGACACAAAACAAATTCAGAGAGGAGCTTAAGAATGGGATAAAGTATCTGTTTACACTGAATGGGAAAATATGTTGGCAATATGTAACGCCCATCGATCTGGAAGAGGGCTTGTAAATTTACGAGTAAGTTGCTTTTGGATTCCTCAGTTTTGAAAGCAGGTGAAGGGAAAAGAGGAAAATGATTGTCTTCAATAAGTTTTCACTTAATTAAATTCAATGACCAAAATAGTCAAATTTGATTTCGTAATTGGAAAGCTAAAGGTAGAAATTAGAACATGTAGTAATAAATCTTGCTCGCCTAATGCCTCGATTATTATTTATCTAGATGTGCAGAGTTTGCACAACAGCATACTATTGAAATAAATTGTAATATTATTCTCGTAAAACATCGATAAGAGTGAAAATAAAAACATATGCCGACTAAACGACAAATCAGACTTGGAGCAACAGATGCAATTTGTGTTTTTTGCAGAACAAGTTCATCATTTAAAAAAACGCAAAGGTTGCAGAAAAACATTCCTCACAAAATACGCCAAATGGCCTTAAATATTAAGCAAATATCGATACATTTCCCATACCTTTACATTGTCAATACTGTCATGTGAGAGTACCTTTAAGAAATGTGTGTTTAACAAATGTACCTTTAAGAAATGGGTGTTTATCAGTGATGTCAGAGGGTGAGTGGAGCTGGGCTGTCTGTCTGCTTTTTACTTTCATTTTAGGCGGTTTGCTGCTGGGTGTGTTTTGGCTTCGTTTTCAGTCTTGGAGCTGAAGCCAGACAGAGCAGATGCACTGTTGATATCTCTGCCATGAAAAGACTATCTTTTGATCATTTGGTGAATTCAGAATTATAAATGTTCTCAGTAGTAAATGTAAACCTAATGTGCTTCTGTTAAAAGGTGTTCCCTTTGTCTTCTGGAAGGTGTTTGGGAAGTTTTTCAGGATTACTTAGTGTTGTATTCTTTGGGGTTGTATTTAAATTGATGGTTGCTAAGATGTTCACTGTATGTTTTAAAAACGTTAACTTGAGTTCATAGAATAAACATCGTTTTACTTTAAAAAATAGTTTTCCATTTTGCTGTACCACATCTGCACAGTGAGCCGTATGCTCCCCATACCGCAATCTATTACAAGTTGTGGGTCAGGTGTGCTCCATGCTACACTTTGGGTTTCTATTTGCTATTTCAATTGAAGGTGCTTATCTATGAGCACATCAGCTGCACAGCTGGGTCATGTATGACGAGATGCAGCGTACGAACATAGGAACAAGGAGCAGGAATCGGCCAGTCGCCCTCGACGCCTGACCTGCCATTTTAGAAGTTCATACTTGGTCTGAGATTGTCCTCATATCTGCAGCCTGTCTACCGCCGCACAGCTCTTATTCCCTTGCTGAATAACAATCTATCCACCTGCTCCATTAAAAAAAAAATCAAAGACTGTGCTTCCACCACCTTTTCAGGCGGTCCCAAAGATTCAGCCCCTGTGAACGAAAGAAATGCACCTCATCCGACAACATACTTTTCAAATTGTTCTCGATTCAACCACAAGAGGGAACATCCACTCCGCAGCTATCTTGTAAAAAAAAAACAGGATCGCATATTTCAATGAACCCTCCCTGAACGTCGGTGACAATACTGCACACAGTGTTCCAGAAATAACTTCACTGATGTTTTTCCATGGGACGTAGGCATCCAGCATGTATTGTCCATCACGCTCAGGGGACATTTAAGACATAACCAAGTTCCTTTGGAACTGGAATCATTGTAGGCCAGGCCAGGTCATGAGTGCACCAGATGTGTTTTTACGACAATGGCGTCATGGCCATCGTTAGACTTTTAATTCCAGATTTTTTTTAAACTCAAATTTCACGATCTGCAGTGGCAGGATTTGAATCTGAGTACTCTGGTTTTCTGGCCTTTGATGATACCCCGATGGCACCGATTCACCTTCATCACTGACGCCTAGCCTCGTGCTGTATTCAATTCCCGTCGTTATAAATGCAAACATTTTATTATGCCGTGGGGCAGCACGGTAGCACAGTGATTAGCATGTTTGTTTCTCAGCACCAAGGTCCCAGGTTCGATTCTCGGTTTGGGTGACTGGCTATGTGGAGTCAGCACGTTCTCCCCGTGTCAGCGTGGGTTTCATCCGGGTGCTCCCGTTTCCTCCCACAGTCCAAATATGTGCAGGTTAGGTGTATTGTCTCCACAAAGTATTAGGTGGGGTTACTGTGCTCCGGGGATATGGTGGAGGTGTGCATCTTAAGTGCAGTGCTCTTTCCAAGGATCGGTGCAGACTCAATTGGGACTAAAGACCTCCTTCTGCACTGCAAATTCTATTTTGATTAGGTTTTCTAGTTTTGAGCAGTGCCTTTTGCAATTAATCAACTAGGACACCCATGTTGCTCTACATCTCAGACTTTTGCACATTCTCAATATTCAGAGAATATAACTTTCTTTTATTCTTCCTGTCATAATCGACAATTAAACTTTGTTCCGCGTTTTCTCCATCTTCCAGGTAATTGCCACACTCACTTCTCCGAACTACATATTTTTGTACCCACCTCATCTCCTCAGCACAGCTTAATTTCGTTCTCATCATTGTGCCATCAGAAAATTCAGTAAGCATTCCACCAATATCTTCATCCAATTCATTTGCATAAATTGTAAATAATGAGGCCCAGCACTGGCCCCTGTGGCTCATTACCTGTTGGATTTTGACAACCTGAAAAATAACGAATCATATCGACAGTCGGTTTCCGGCGAGCGAGTCAACCTTCTATTTATGCCCACATGTTGCTGGCATACCTTGAGCTTTTATTTTACGCCATAACCTTTGATACGGCACTTGAACAAATGCCCTCTGGAAGTCTAACTATAGCACGTCCATGGTTTCCCCTTGATTGACAACACATGTAGGCCCATAAAATAACTTCGAAAGGTTGTTGAAACATGACTTGCTGTGCCCATAATCATGTTGACTCCGCCTGATTACCTTGAACTTAAACATGGGCCCTGCGATAAGCTTATACCATAACGGCATTTGCCACTCTTCCAAATGAGTGATACGAATTTACCTATAGTGTAGTTTCTCGGACGCGCAGGTATTTCTGTAAGAGCTGATCAATCACTCTTCAAACTTTGGTAGCGTTGACCAACATGGCGAAATGGTATTGTCACTTGATCAGACCTAGGGGAATGTTCTGGGAGCCCAGATTCGCTGGTCCAATTGGAATCGAATTTAAAAATAAATCTAACGATGACCAGAAAACAATTGACGATTGTCGTGAAATCTCATCATTTATGTAATGTGAAGAATGGTCGGAGATAAAAAATTGCGGAGTATTCCACTCTGACAATCTGGAAGCACCGATTTACCATTACCAAGAAGACCTTGTGTACTGGCGAGAAAAATGCAAAACCTTTCTCACAGGGTGCATGAGCCTCCATAAGCCCTCAGCCCAAATCTATTCCATAAACTTCCCCAGTTCCCGAGCCATGCCTGTCGATTTCCGCGTACGCCCCCACCCCACCCCATGATCAGTTGGTGTATTTATTAGTCGCGGAATTGCGCCATGATCTTTTTTACAAGGTTTGCATTGTCCTAGTTGCTGGAGTACACATTGGCAAGGACCACGGGTGCCCTCTATGAGACACTGCTGACCGTACCATCCCACTTGGTCTGTAACTGTCCTAACCGCAGTAAAAACCGTCCTCTTACTTATCAATATGGCCACCCCCAAGCTCTTGTCCCAAAGGTGGAACGTTAGGCCGCACCCAACCAACCCTTCCTGACGCACAGTCGGTCCTTCTCCCTCAGGTGCATCTCTTGGAGGAAGACAATGTCAGCTTCCATACCTTTTAGATGGATGAGGAGTCTGGGTCTTTTCACCAGATCGTTACGTTCCCTGGCGTTTCAGGTGACTATTCTGACGCCCCACACCGCACCCCGCCCTGCGTATTCAACCATACTTACCTTGTCAATGCACCCCTTCACTCCGGGTCTTCCCTTTGTTTCGGGACCGTCCAAAATGACCGCGGTCACCATTCTCACAATGAGGCCGAGCCCCTGTGCTCCCGGTTTCCCTTTAACCAGGGTCCACCGAACATGGCTGCCTCCTGTGTGCACTACATTTAGGTGAGCACATGCACTCCTGAATTTCCCTTAGTTTAGGGACTGCCAAAAGTGGCTGCTTACTGTGCCCTTGGGTCTTGGTCTTTCTTAGATATTAGTAGTATGGCGGACTGTGTTAGAGTTGGAGGCAGGGTTACCTCGCTAGTGTGTCGCCGAACATGGCCTGCGACATGAATCTAACGATGATCATAAAACAATTGACCATTGTCGTGAAATCTCATCATTTATGCAATGTGAAGAATGGTCGGAGATAAAAAATTGCGGAGTATTCCACTCTGACAATCTGGAAGCACCGATTTACCCATTACCAAGAAGACCTTGTGTACTGGCGAGAAAAACGCAAAACCTTTCTCACCGGGTGCATAAGCCTCCATGAGCCCTCAGCCCATCAGGGTCAATCTCAGCAGGGTCAGTGCCATTGTGAATTTTTGTAGACGTCCACGGATCCCAGCGTCTTCTGGACTGCAGTGAATTGATGGTCTCCATGACCTCTGCAAGTCCTAATAGAGCTTCCATTTCCGTTTCCGCTTGTGAGGTTAACCTGATGAAGCCAGTCTACAGACCTCCCGTCCATGGTCGATTTGTTCCCCCCCGTTGTTTTGATTCCCCCTACACCTCTCGCTGAACACCCAAAGATCCCCTTTTTGTCCACATTACTGCATTCCCCCCCCCCCCCCACTCTGACACCGTGTCTCGTCCCTCCGCCCCCCCCAACCCCGCACGAGATGTTCTGACCCCAGTGGGAGATGCGCCTCGGCCTGCCTCTCACTCCTGGTGCTAGCTTTCCTGCTATTGTGGTGGCCCCCTCCCAGGTTCGATCGAACCCACACTTATGCCCGCTCTTCTGGTGTCCTTTCTGTCTCCTCCTCACCCTCTGCTGCGCATTGCTGCCCTCGCCCCCTCCTTTCTATGAGCTGGTTCCCTGTTCAGACGGAGGTGACGCAGTGTCCCGAAACCTTGTCCATTTAGTTATTTTGCCTCCTCTGTATCTTCCTCACCCCTGTCTCTGGCTGCTCGAACAGCCGTTCCAAGGACGAACTCGCCGGCTCAGTAAAATCATGTCCTTTGCCCAGAAACAGTACTCAGAGCCTGGCTTCGAAAAGCATCCTGAATCTGACAAAAGGTTTTATTTAGGCGCAACTTTGCATGGTTAAAATCCGCCATCACAAGCCACCTGCAATCCCAGATACCTGAATTGAGTAGTAGCCACACGAAACGGCAAACGCCCAAAGCCAACTACCATCCCCGAAAGGAGACAAAAAATAACTCTCTATTCTCCCAATTCAATTTGTATCCCTAAAAAGCACCTAATCGCTTGAGAAGCCCAATTATATCCTCCAACATGGGAACCACTTTGGAAATATACAACGCAAGGTCGTTGGCAGACTTCCACTGACGGTGATTTGCTGAATGGACACAGATCAGGTGCCTCTCGTCCAGACCAGAACCAAATGGGCACTTGTAGACGACTTTTGCCATGAAATTCGAAAGCAACTTAACCTTAACTGAGAAAATAAAAGAAATTAATTTGAATTCCAGCGTAATGGAGTTCGAGGGGGAGAAGGGATAGAAGACATTGCGGAAAAGGCGATGAGCAGTAGGCAGAGGAGCCGGCGGACCACGAGGCGAGGGTCCCTGGCCACTCAGGAGAGAGGGAGGCCGACAACACAAGCACCAGCCACCACCCCCCCCCTCCCCCCGCACCTGTACACGGATGGAAGCCTTTATTTTTGTTAAATAATTTAGATTACGCAATTATTTTTTCCAATTAAGGGGCAATTTAGTGTGGCCAATCCACCTACACTGCGCATTTTTGGGTTGTGGGGGCGAATCTCACGCAGACACGGGGAGAATGTGCAAACTCCACACGGACAGTGACCCAGAGTCGGGATTGAACCTGGGACCTCAGCGCCGCGAGGCAGCTGTGCTAACCACTGTGCTGCCCCAGGGATGGAAGCCATTCCTCATGAAGTACTGACCACTATGAAATAAGCGATAAAGTTCGATGTCTAGGTGGCGGTCAAGGTGGTGGTGACAGAGGTGATGGTCACCATGCAAAAAAAAAAGCTATCTATTTTGGCGAAGTAGGTGGAAGCCCAGGAAAAAACAAACTACGAATTGGAGAAGACCTCGACGGACCAGAGCGGCAGGATCGTCGCACTGGAAGCAGTTGTTAAATCGTTGGTGGCGGCTCAAGGGAATTTTAAAGAGAAATTCGAGGATGAAGAAAACAGGTCGCAACATTGGAACATTCAGATTGTGGGCCTTCCAGAAGGTATTGAGGGCAGAGACGCAACGGGCTATATCGCCCAAATGCTGGGCAACCTAGTCGGGAGAGCCAGCTTCCACGACCCCTGTGACAGATCGCACAGGATGCTTAAGCCGAAACCGAGGCTGGACATTGGGAAACTATACTGACACCACGATCATGAGAGGGTGCTAAGGTGGGCGATAAAGACCAGGTTGAGTCCCTGGGAAGGACAGAATCTCAGGGTATATCATCATTTTGGGGCGGACATGACGAAATGCATGTTTGCGTTTAATCAGAGAAAACCAGCCCTGCCCAAGAATGGGGTACGATTCGTTTGCCCACATTCGCCACTTTCATTTTAGAGGCAGCACAGTAGCACAATGGTTAGCACTGTTGCGTCACAGCTCCAGGATCCCAGTTTTGATTCCTGGCTTGCGTCACTGTCTGCATGGAGTCTGCATGTTCTTCTCATATCGGCGTGGGTTTCCTTCCAGTGCTCCGATTTCCTCCCACAGGTCCCAAAAGACGTGCTGTTAGGCAATTTTTACATTCTGAATTCTCCCTCTGAATTCTACCCGAACAGGCGCCGGAAAGTGGCGACTAGGGGGCAGGATTCTCCCAGACCTGGGCTGGACCGAAGAATCCCCGCGCCCGGGCCACGCCGCCCCGATGCCGGCAGGTGATTCTCCGCAGAGCGAAGAATCGGCGCCGTTGGCACCGGCGTGGTCGGCGGCCATTCTACGCAGGCCCCCCACGATTTTCCGAGGGGCCGTAAAAAGGAAAACGAGTCCTGCTAGGTCTGTTCTAATCTGCTCTGAGCCTGCGCGACCTTGGCGTTGAAGGGTCGGGTGTCAGCATTTGGGTGGGGAGGAATGGCCCGCGATCGGGGCCAACGATCGGCGGGCTGTCTCTCTGGCTCCGTACCTACTTTCCTACGTGCTGTCCCCTGTAGCCCTGCGCCATGTTGCGTCAGGGCCGGCGTGTTGAAGGATGCCACGACGCTGGTGCGCGTGGCTGCCAGTGCCACTGCGTATGCGTGGATCCCGCTGCGCACATTTCGCGCCAGGATCGGCAGCCGGAGCAGCGCGAAACCCTCCACCGCCTTGCTGGTCCCCGACAGGGTCCAGAATTAGTCCTTGCGATGGCGTTACGATGGCATGGACACTCTGCCCTGGAATTAGTGAATCCCACTCCGGGGCTTTTCACATTAACTTCATTGCGGTGTTAATGTAAGCTTACTTGTGCAATAATGATTAGTATAATGTTATTCCCAGCCAGGCTCTGGGTAACAATGCAGAACAAGGAGCATTACTTTAACATACCCGCAGAGGCAAACGATTTTGTGCAGTTAAACGGCCTGAAGAAGGGCAAAGGAGGCAGCGATGAAGGTAGAACATCGAGACGGGAAGTGAAAGAGACAGAAACGGTTGCGCTGGACTATGCTGCTTCGCTCTGATCAAAGCTACCGGGTCACAGGAAAGGGCGAATGCAGGTGAGGGTGAGGTAGAGGCAGAAGGAGCGTTTAGACAGTGGGCATAAGTGTGCGGTAAGAACAGCCCCCGGAGAGGTGGGTACCACACCCGCATGGAAATCTAGCACAAGAAGATGGACAACAAGGGAGGGAGCGCCTGGCTGGGGGAGGGGAGGGGGTGGCACTGGAACAGGGAGTGGATGCATAGATGGCGCGGCGCTTCGGGTATGGGGGGGGGGGGTGAGGGGGGGGGAGTTGAAGGAACACAAAATGAACAATATGGGAAGAAAGGGTTTGTTTTGGGACTGGTTTCGGCAGGTAAGATGCAGAATGAAGGGACAAGTTGGTTCCGCAAGCAGCCACTTTGGAGGATCCCGAAGCAAAGGGAGACTACGGAGTGTAGGGGCTGACCCACGTGGCTTATACACAGTTGGCGGCCATGGTCGGTGCCCCCTGGGCAAAGGCAACCCCCGCAGTGCAGGCGTCCAGCCACATGATGAGAATTGTAATCGTGGCCATTTTGGACGGCCCCCGAACAAAGGGACACCGTGGACTGCAGGACCGTCTCCACCAGGTTAGTCCGGATGATCGCGCAGGAGGAGGGGGACGGATTGCGGGTAGGAAGGGCTGGGTCGGACATATGTAGCATTCATATTATGGGACGAAGGCTAGGGAAGTGGACATACTAATTAGGAAGAGGACATATTAACGGTAACATGGAAGGTTACGGACCAAGCAGGATGGTACTTCATGGTCAGCAGTGTGATGGACGGGCACTGGTAGTTCTAGTAAATCTGTAAGCCCCCAAATTTGACAACACAGATTTCATAAAAAAGACCATGGTGGAATTCCGAGATATCGACACACACCGACTTCAACTGTGTACAGAAACCATTGACGGATCGATCGAGCCTCAGAAGTGGGAAAAAGACAGGCATGGCTAGAGAAGTGGAAGCATTCATGAGGCACATGGGGTCAGTGTGCCCATCCCGGTTCCTATATGGCAGCGAGATAACCAGAATGGGGACGTCTCACTTTCCACGTTCTGGGAGACACTGAAGGCGATGACTAGGGGAGAGATAATAGCCGACAACGTATTTAGAGACTGGGAACAGGGGGTGGCTAGTTAACAACTGCTCGACTCCATCCTGGAGGTCAATAGAAATTATTCTGCGACTCCACCGCAGAGCATCTTGCGTACAGGAAAGAGCTACAATTGGACTTAACCTGCTATCCACCAGGAAGGCAGTTGCCAAACTCTGCCAGACACTGGGACCTTCTACGAACATGGAGAAAAGGCAGGTCACCCACTGGCTCACCAGATGAGAAAGCAGGCAGCTACAAGGGAGATAACGAGCGAAAACACAGCAGTGGGGAACTGTTTGGAAACCCCAGAAATGTCGAGAAGCACTTGAGGCCTTCTACCGCGGACTGTACAGCTCCGAGCCCTCCCATTGAGGAGGGCGGACACGACACATATCATCGATGGACTGGACAACCCCGTTGGGGGACGATAGGCGGGGCGAGCTGGAAGCACCAATAGGACTGGGAGAGAACACGGAGAGCATCAGCTCCATGCAGGTGGGGAAAGTGCTGGGGCAGGATGGGTTCCCGGAGAACTTTTATAAAATGTTGCACCAGCTGTGGTCCCACACCTACGGGACATATTTGCTGATTCACTAGCGAGGGCTCTCTGCCTCCAACGCTAACACAGGCAATTATATCGCTGATGCCCGCAAAACACAAGAGCCGGATAGAATGCGCATCATATTTTGCTGCTCAATGCGGACGCAAAGATACTTGCGAAAGTCCTGACTCAGAGATGGGAGAACTGCGTACCAGAGGTGGTTTAAGAGGACCAGACCGGCTAGTACAAGGGTAGACAGCGAACATCAGGTGACTGCTGAAAGCAATAATGACCCCATCCAGGACGGGAACACCAGAGGTGATCGTCTTCCTGGATGCAGAAAAGGCCTTTGACAGAGTCGAATGAAAGTATCTCATTGAGGTACTCGAGCGGTTTGGGCTAGGGACAGCGTTTACCATGTGAACGAAACTCCTGCACAACGTTCCCAAGGCGAACATTCGGTCCAGCACCGCCAGCGCTGAATATTTCCAGCTTCACAGAACCATAAGGCAGCGATATCCAGTGGCCCCGCTCTTGTTCACCCTGGCAATTGAACACCTGGTGATCATTCTGCAAGACGGAAAAGTCTGAAAGGGCATCAAAATAGGGGGCGGATGACCTGATCCTCTCCGTCTCGGACTCAAAGAACGGCATGGAAGTAATCATGAAGTTCCTGGAAGGTTTCGGGGTCTTCTGGGGTTACAAACCAAACCGGGGTAAGAGCCAGGCATTCCCGGTCAACCTGAATGGGAGAGGGAGAGATCTGGGGGGGGGGGGGGGGGGGGCGCGGGGGGGGGGGGGGGGGGGGGGATAGGGGGCTGCAATTATAACTACCACAAAGCAAGTTCCACTACATGAGGATCCAGATAGCCCATAACTGGATACGGATCCACAACTGGAATCTGACCAGTCTGGCGGAAAAAGTTAAAAAGGTCCTTCAGAGATGGGATGCACTTCCGCTTTCCCTGGATGGAAGGATGCAGATGGTCAAGATCAACGTTCTGCCGAGATTCCTGTTCCTGTTCAGATCCATCCCAATCTTCATGCCCAAGGTGTTTTTTCACGGGATAGACAAAATGATCATGGCGTTTGGATGGAGGGGGAAGAACCCAAGGACCCCCAAGCTGACACTGCAATGGAGGAATGATTTGGGCGGCCTGGTTCTACCGATCCTGCAGTACTAAAACTGGTCGGCCACAGTTAAAAGCGTGAGGGAATGGATACGAGAACCCAACATGGTCTCTGTGACGCTGGTGCAGTCGTCCTGCATGGGTACCACCCTCCAGGCCCTAACCACTGCAACGCTCGCATCCCCCCGGTAAAATGCACATCCTGCCCTGTGGTGATAGCCACATTGAGGACATGGATCCAAAGTATCAGCATTTCGCTTCAACCGAGATGTCCTTCTTGGCCCCCATCAGCGGTAATCAAAATTTCCCGCCATCCATTCTCGATCACCTTCAAAAACTGGAGACAGGACGGGGATCTCTCGGAGTCAGGAGCATTTCCATAGGGGACAGACTCGTGACCCTGGTCTAACTGACGGAAGAATTGGAGCTACCGACAGGACAGGAACCTGGGCACCTGCAATTCATACAGTTTATGTCATGGATACCGCAAGGTACAGTAGGGCCCCGTGATACAATTTACTGAACAGCTGATAAGCACCGTGGCCCCATCTATGGACGCTTGCTGGAAAGGACAAGGACACCACCAGATGGAGCTAAGCACAAATGGGCGGGCGAACGCGGGACAGACGTGGGTTTGGGACTCTGGAGCAAAGCACTGAGTGGCACTGAGTGGGGCTAACTCGACCTCCCGAGGTGCTGCCCTTACTTACACAAAATTGGCTGTATTTGTTTTTCGATTGTCGTAAATGCCCATTCGGGTCACTAATGTCCTATCGGGTAGGAAATCTTCCATCCTTACTTGGTCTAGTCTACATGTGACTCCATATGCACAACAATGTGTTTGACTGTTAACTGCCCCCTCAAGGGCAATTAGGGATGGACAATAAATGCTGGCCCAGTCTGCGAAGCCCACATCCCATGAACGAAAAATAAAGAATGCAGGTCGCCGCCACATTGAGGGCAATCAGTGATGGCAGTAAATGACTGCGTAGCCGGCGACGACAACATCTTAGGAAAGAAGAACATATAATATATTTTGATTCGATCCCGGTTAGGAGACCTGACGTTTGTTTCGAGGATGAGTAAGATTTCCATATTCACGAATCTCTTGAATGTTCACCAAGCACAAAATCAAATGTTCGGCGATACACAAAGAAAATTTCCGTATTTCTATGTAATTCTTAAAAACAAAGAATGTTAGAAATAGGATATATATCTTTTTAAATGTGTCAATGCGAGTGGGAATGAAACCAAAACGATCACGCGTACTGAGGTCTGCTCGCCGAACAAAGAAAACGATTGATCTTTATATAATTACTTATTTTTAAAATGTTTTTATTGGCAATTTCGACATTATGTACATTGACGTCCGGTTTCATTTATTGCATCGTATAAAAAAGGCTTCGTATTTCGTTACTTTAATTATAAATTTCTGCCCCTCTAGCTCATCGTGTCCTTCCACACCCTTCCTCCGCCCCCCCTCGCCCTCCTTTCCCTAAGCCCTCGCCGTTTCCCCAGCACTTCCTCTCTTGCTGTCTTCCCTTGGTCGATCCGGGAGTGTGCTCCCCCTTCTCCTTGTCCCCCCTTTAGAACATAGAACATAGAACATAGAACAATACAGCGCAGTACAGGCCCTTCGGCCCACGATGTTGCACCGAAACCAAAGCCATCTAACCTACACTATGCCATTATCATCCATATGTTTATCCAATAAACTTTTAAATGCCCTCAATGTTGGCGAGTTCACTACTGTAGCAGGTAGGGCATTCCACGGCCTCACTGCTCTTTGCGTAAAGAACCTACCTCTGACCTCTGTCCTATATCTATTACCCCTCAGTTTAAAGTTATGTCCCCTCGTGCCAGCCATATCCATCCGCGGGAGAAGGCTCTCACTGTCCACCCTATCCAACCCCCTGATCATTTTGTATGCCTCTATTAAGTCTCCTCTTAACCTTCTTCTCTCCAACGAAAACAACCTCAAGTCCATCAGCCTTTCCTCATAAGATTTTCCCTCCATACCAGGCAACATCCTGGTAAATCTCCTCTGCACCCGCTCCAAAGCCTCCACGTCCTTCCTATAATGCGGTGACCAGAACTGTACGCAATACTCCAAATGCGGCCGTACCAGAGTTCTGTACAGCTGCAACATGACCTCCCGACTCCGGAACTCAATCCCTCTACCAATAAAGACCAACACTCCATAGGCCTTCTTCACAACCCCATCAACCTGGGTGGCAACTTTCAGGGATCTATGTACATGGACACCTCGATCCCTCTGCTCA
This sequence comes from Scyliorhinus torazame, assembly GCF_047496885.1. Lineage (NCBI taxonomy): Eukaryota > Metazoa > Chordata > Chondrichthyes > Carcharhiniformes > Scyliorhinidae > Scyliorhinus > Scyliorhinus torazame. The sequence continues at coordinate 174,782,187 of NC_092720.1, read as the reverse complement.
TCCACACTTTCAAGAACTTTACCATTAGCCAAATGTTCCGCATTCCTGTTATTCCTTCCAAAGTGAATCACCTCACACTTCTCTACATTAAACTCCATTTGCCACCTCTCAGCCCAGCTCTGCAGCTTATCTATATCCCTCTGTAACCTGCTACATCCTTCCACACTATCGACAACACCACCAACTTTAGTATTGTCTGCAAATTTACTCACCCACCCTTCTGCGCCTTCCTCTAGGTCATTGATAAAAATGACAAACAGCAACGGCCCCAGAACAGATCCTTGTGGTACTCCACTTGTGACTGTACTCCATTCTGAACATTTCCCATCAACCACCACCCTCTGTCTTCTTTCAGCTAGCCAATTTCTGATCCACATCTCTAAATCACCCTCAATCCCCAGCCTCCGTATTTTCTGCAATAGCCTACCGTGGGGAACCTTATCAAACGCTTTGCTGAAATCCATATACACCACATCAACTGCTCTACCCTCGTCTACCTGTTCAGTCACCTTCTCAAAGAACTCAATAAGGTTTGTGAGGCATGACCTACCCTTCACAAAGCCATGCTGACTATCCCTGATCATATTATTCCTATGTAGATGATTATAAATCTTGTCTCTTATAATCCCCTCCAAGATTTTACCCACTACAGACGTGAAGCTCACCGGTCTATAGTTGCCGGGGTTGTCTCTGCTCCCCTTTTTGAACAAAGGGACCACATTTGCTGTCCTCCAGTCCTCTGGCACTATTCCTGTAGCCAATGATGACATAAAAATCAAAGCCAAAGGGCCAACAATCTCTTCCCTGTCCTCCCAGAGAATCCTAGGATAAATCCCATCAGGTCCCGGGGACTTATCTATTTTCAGCCTGTCCAGAATTGCCAACACCTCTTCCCTACGTACCTCAATGCCATCTATTCTATTAGCCTGGGGCTCAGCATTCTCCTCCACAACATTATCTTTTTCCTGAGTGAATACTGACGAAAAATATTCATTTAGTATCTCGCCTATCTCTTCAGACTCCACACACAATTTCCCATCCCTGTCCTTGACTGGTCCTACGCTTTCCCTAGTCATTCGCTTATTCCTAACATACCTATAGAAAGCTTTTGGGTTTTCCTTGATCCTTCCTGCAAATACTTCTCATGTCCCCTCCTAGCTCGTCTTAGTTCTCTCTTTAGATCCTTCCTCGCTACCTTGTAACTATCCATCGCCCCAACCGAAACTTCACACCTCATCTTCACATAGGCCTCCTTCTTCCTCTTAACAAGAGATTCCACTTCCTTGGTAAACCACGGTTCCCTCGCTCGACGCCTTCCTCCCTGCCTGACCGGTACATACTTATCAAGAACACGCAGTAGCTGATCCTTGAACAAGCCCCACTTATCCAGTGTGCCCAACACTTGCAGCCTACTTCTCCACCTTATCCCCCCCCCCCCCCCCAAGTCACGTCAAATGGCATCATAAATTCCCTTCCCCCAGCTATAACTCTTGCCCTGTGGTGTATACTTATCCCTTTCCATCATTAACGTAAACGTCACCGAATTATGGTCACTGTCCCCAAAGTGCTCTCCTACCTCCAAATCCAACACCTGGCCTGGTTCATTACCCAAAACCAAATCCAACGTGGCCTCGCCTCTTGTTGGCCTATCAACATATTGTTTCAGGAAACCCTCCTGCACACACGGTACAAAAAACGACCCATCTATTGTACTCGAACTATATCTTTTCCAGTCAATATTTGGAAAGTTAAAGTCTCCCATAATAACTACCCTGTTACTTTCGCTCTTATCCAGAATCATCTTCGCCATTCTTTCCTCTACATCCCTAGAACTATTAGGAGGACTATAAAAAACTCCCAACAGGGTGACCTCTCCTTTCCTGTTTCTAACTTCAGCCCATACTACCTCGGAAGAAGAGTCCCCATCTAGCATCCTCTCCGCCACCGTAATACTGCTCTTGACTCGCAGCGCCACACCTCCCCCTCTTTTGCCTCCTTCTCTGAGCTTACTAAAACACCTAAACCCCGGAACCTGCAACATCCATTCCTGTCCCTGCTCTATCCATGTCTCCGAAATTGCCACAGCATCGAAGTCCCAGGTACCAACCCATGCTGCCAGTTCCCCTACCTTGTTTCATATACTCCTGGCATTGAAGTAGACACACTTCAAACCACCTACCTGAACACTGGCCCCCTCCTGCGACGTCAAATCTGTGCTCCTGACCTCTATACTCTCATTCTCCCTTACCCTAAAACTACAATCCAGGTTCCCATGACCCTGCTGCATTAGTTTAAACCCCCCCCCCCCCCAAAGAGCACTACCAAATCTCCCCCCCCCAGGATATTTGTGCCCCTCAGGTTCAGATGTAGACCATCCTGTCTGTAGAGGTCCCACCTTCCCCAGAAAGAGCCCCAGTTATCCAGAAATCTGAATCCCTCCCGCCTGCACCATCCCTGTAGCCACGTGTTTAATTGCTCTCTCTCCCTATTCCTCATCTCATTATCACGTGGCACAGGCAACAACCCAGAGATAACAACTCTGTTTGTTCTCGTTCTGAGCTTCCATCTTAGCTCCCTGAAAGCCTGCCTGACATCCTTGTCCCCTTTCCTACCTATGTCGTTAGTGCCAATGTGGACCACGACTTGGGCTGCTCCCCCTCCCCCTTAAGGATCTGGAAAACACGATCCGAGACATCACGTACCCTTGCACCTGGGAGGTAACATACCAAACCTGAGTCTCTCTCGCTCCCACAAAATCTCCTATCTGTGCCCCTGACTATCGAGTCCCCAACTACTAATGCTCTGCTCCTCGCCCACTTTCCCTTCTGAGCAACAGGGACAGACTCCGTGCCAGAGGCCCGTACCCCATGGCTTACCCCTGGTAAGTCCCCCCCCCCCCCCCCCACACAAGTATCCAAAGCGGTATACTTGTTTCTCAGGGGAACGACCGCAGGGGATCCCTGCACTGATTGCTTTTTCCCAGTCCCTCTTACAGTTACCCACCTATCTCCAATCTTTGGTGTAACTAATTCCCTGAAGCTGCTATCTATGACCCCTTCTGCCTCCCGAATGATCCGAAGTTATTCCAACTCCAGCTCCAGTTCCCTAACTCGGACTTGGAGGATCTGGAGATGGCAGCAATTCCTGCAGGTAAAATCAGCAGGGACACTAACTGCATCCCTCACCTCAAACATCCTGCAGGAGGAACATTGCACTCCCTTCCCTGCCATTCCTCTAACTTTCTACCAAGATCTGGCTAACAACTAAATTAAATTTTTTCATAAAAAAGAATAATAATATAATAAAATATGGTACTTACCTCAGACCAATGGGTTTTATTATTAGGTTAGAGGAGGAGGGCGGGTGGGAGACACTACACGCGTAGTGTCTCGGGTTTCCCCTCCACCAGAATTTATTGGTGAGGGTCTTCCCAGACGTCCGCGGGTCGACTTCCTGTTCCCGCCTGAAACACTCCCAGCAACCACTTCCGCACTGCTCCCGCTGAAACTGACTCACCAGCTGTTCTCACGCCGAAATCGACTGGCCTGCCCCTGCAAAGACAAGTGCTTTTAAAGGACAGACTTACCTCCCAGCAACCACTCCCGCACTGCTCGCGCTGAAACTGACTAACCAGCTGTTCTCCAGCCGAAATCGACTGGCCTGCCCCTGCAAAGACAAGTGCTTTTAAAGGACAGACTTACCTCCCAGCAACCACTTCCGCACTGCTCCCGCTGAAACTGACTCACCAGCTGTTCTCACGCCGAAATCGACTGCACACGTTCTTTTCTCCCTTCGTCGGCTTCGGCCGTTTTCCTTTTGGCCCTTCTTCCTGCATCCCTCCCCCCCCCCCCCCCGCGTTAATGTTGTCCCTGTTTGTCGGTCTCAGACTCTCTGCTTTCTCCGCACCCCCCCTTTACCCTGGGTTGTGCGTCCCTGGCGTTCCACCTTCACATTTGATAGTATTTCCCTTTACCCTATCTAATCCTTCCAGTTCCCTCTCGATTGACTGTTGTTTGCCTCAAACAGGTTTTCGAACAGACCGACAAATTGCCCCCATGCAGTAAGGAAGCCTTCCTCCAACCCTGCGGTGGCATATTTGATCTTATCCAGGTGTAGAAGTTCCGAAACGGCAGCTAGCCAGTCTGCAGCTGTGGGTGGGGTGCTTCTGATCGCCAGCCGAACACGATTCTGTTGTGTGCGATTAGGAAAACGAAAGCAAGGCCGTCGGCCCTCTTCCCCATGTGTAGCTCTGGCTGCTCTGATACCCCTAAGATCGCCACATTTGGGCATGGCTTCACCCTCACCACCACAATCTTGGACATTGCCTTTGATAAGGCCGTCCAGAACCCAGAAAATTTGGGACAAGCCCAGAACATGTGGATGTGGTTAGCCATGTCCCTCTGGCACCGTTCACATTTGTCCTCCAACTCGGAGAAGGACCTCCTCATTCGGGTCTTGTCAGGTGTCCTCTGTGCATCATTTTGAACTGCATGAGACTGAACCTTGCGCCGGAGGAGGTGGAGTTGGTCCTGCTCGGTGTTTCGCTCCAGTGTCCCCACCCACGTCTGTCCCCAGTTCAGTATCCAATTATAGTGATTATAGATTGCATATTCTTTAGCATCAATTAAATTGGTTTTATTTACTGGGCAGCGCAGAACTGCATGAGCATGTCATGGACAATTAGGGGGGTTGCCCATGGCCTTATGACACCCCCTTATCGACTGGCATTGGGTCTTTATGTATACAAGTTCCCTTATCCCGGACAATCAGGAAGCCTGCACCTCTCTCTGCTCACGCCGCCTGCAGCTGAGTAAGATACGGCCTGTGGCCGTTGAAGATCTCCGAGATTTCGGGCGACGTTTTAACATAGAACATAGAACCGTACAGCACAGAACAGGCCCTTCGGCCCTCGATGTTGTGCCGTGAATTGTCCGAAACCAAGATCAAGCTATCCCACTCCCTGTCATTCTGGTGTTCTCCATGTGCACTGACATAACATTTGCAAGATCAGCGATTGAGAAGTCTCCACAAATACAATCTCGTCTGCCCAGTGCAGTCTGTTATCTCTGCTCTCTTCCTTTCAATCTGTCGATCGGTCCATCATTTATTTGGAAATTAACTTTATTTTCTCATTTCAACAGAAAGCTTGGACGCAGAGTACAGTGAAGAAGAGAAAAAACACATTTAACCTGCTGCCGTCCCAGTTAAAGCTGACAATAGTGCCGCCTGGTATATTGCCTGAAGACTTCCATCTGCGGGATTGAAACTCTTATTCTCGAATTCAAACACTCTCAGAATTTCTGCCTGTGACGAATTGAACTTCTTGATCGAAACTCCGCTTTTTCTAAACAGTGCACACACGCCATTCCAGATACAGAGCTGCAGTTATTAAGTAGTTCTGTGAACTTCGACCGTTGCATTGTGGTTGCAGTAACCTCAGCTCTTCGGGACAAATCTGAAACAATAAATTAGTTTCTATTTCTGAAGATGCTGCCGGACCTCCTGTAGTTCAAAAAATTCTCGATTTGGACCCTTGTCCTTTTACTTTTTACACCAAAGACCAGCCTATTCATCAATTTACCAGAAGATTCCTCCATGTTCATGACCTGTACTGAGCAACTCAGGGCTAATTCGTTGTTAGAGCAGGGAATTCCCTTGATGGTGCTCGAGATGAAACAAGAAAGTAACCGTGGTGCTATCATAAAAAAGACACAAATCAATTGTCGGCGTGGTAGAAATAGTGATATAAACCGATAACAACACGCCGGCACAGGAGAACATGTGCCCTCAACTGTTACACAGTTTGTCTTACAGTTACGACTGTCCACATTGACAGTTTCAAATATCACATCAAATGTAAACGCAAAATTGTCATCAACAATCAAAATCTTCGTATACCTTGTCAACGGAAGCTGTAGAACTAAATCAAGATCATTGCGAACAACGCTGTTTGTGTTGTGCTGTTCAGCTATGGAACATGCCTGTCCAATCTGGGAATAATCTCCCAAATCGAAGAAGTTGAACCGCATCCTCAGTGTAAATTCCTGATGTTGTTGGGGATTTTGTGATACTGGACTGTGATATAAATTATAGGTGGCCCTGTAACTACATTTTTGCTCCATATTACTTTTGAATAGTTCTGATGAAACAAAAGGTACTCATTGGCTTAGATGCCTGTTTAGAAGAGGCAATTTGTAGAAATAAATAGTGGAGACAAAGCTGTTAATATCTAAAAGACACAAAATGGCTGTTAGCTATTTTGTGATATTAAAGACACAAAATGGCTGAACAAGCCACATTCCCTGTAAACTGCTTCATGAGACCCAAGCGTGGGTATGTATAGAGAGTGTCCCAACAGCCGCTGATAGCAGCTTCACAGAACAAGACTTGCAATGTATCCTTGATAAGCTGAAGGTCTACAGCTGTAGATGGGACACATAATTAGATTAGTTTTGAATGACTTTTGTAGGAAGTTAGGGGCGGGTGCGGATAATTGGGGATGCTTGGAAAATTGATTGACTGCATGTAATAAGTGTGACGCGAATATAGTTGATTGATTGTATATAAATGAGAATAAAAACTAATTCCGCCTCTGGAATCTGTATATTAACCGTGTGAGCTTTAGCGCAAGTGGGATAAGGTGGTGTCAGGGGCTGCGGAGTCCCCAGATCTTGCCTCCCAGAATTCTGACATAATAATCTGCTTTATTGCTGTGAATATTTTCACCCCTAACACCTGACAATTAGTGACTGCCTGAAACCGATGAATGGGGATCATTTATACACTTTCCTAAAAACGACAAATTCCTAGGCTGTAACCACCCACCTTCATGCCCTGCAAATTGTCCACAGGTTGTCTACTGATCCAGATGAGTTCCTGCCACTGGGAGGCAATCAGTCTTAACCTAACTGGCTGCGTCCCAGAAGACTCAAGTATGGTGCCAGCCGCTGCAAGCCGTTTAGGTAGAAGGGAGGGTACAGCAAAAGGATTATTGCAAACTGTTACTTTGAACGACAACCCATCGTACAGAATGCCATGAACGAACAAAGGTGCACCTCTTAAGATTTGAAAGTCGTCAACTATCGGGGCAGGGCGTTCGTGAAAGAATGGCGAGGTTTGGTGCAGCAACAGGATAAAAAAAAGAATTGAACCCATAGCAACTTTATGCAGCAGACCTCGACCATCGTGGTGGACAGATTATGTGTCCGTTCCGAGGTTTGCAAGGAATCTTTTCATTTTGAAAAGATTGTCGGTGAAATCTAGTCTGAGAAGGGAAATTTTCCTGCCTGTAAAGTTACCTTGCTTCATTATTCTTTATTTCTTTCACACGAAGGGTGTTCCTAACACTGCAGTCATTATCACCCTTGCACGGGCTTGAAAATATGATGGGAGGCGTTATATCCTACAGCGAATAAAATCCGCGTGATTTTTCTATTTCCAAATGCTCTTAATGCTCAAATGCCCAAATGCTCTGTTCGGGAATTCGACCCAAATGAAATGAAGGAACACCGATGAACACGGAAGGTAAAGTGTGCGTTGCTACCGCATTTTACCGCAAAAGAGGAAATAAAGGATCTGCGTGTATATTGCGATGTCATACAACCTCGTGTAAATTGGACTAGTTTTACAAGTCAACACAAGTATTCCTGCCAATAAATGTGTTCATCCAGCTCGGCTCTCGCGTTATTTATACTGAGAGTTCAAATGACGTTTTAAACTTTGTCAATGTGGTTGCTGAGAATGGGGTTATTTAAATCGTTCAAAAAGAAAAGAAACGAAACTATTTGAAATGTTCTTCTTGAAAAAATTTCCAATATGTGTTTTGCATAGACTCTTCTGTATATTTCATGTTACGCACGAGTCCTTGGGGTAAAGTCGATGCATTAATCAGCTTCTGACGTCGGATATAACTCACAGCAGTGCGCAAATCCCCAGGTGACAATCTCCATAGAGGATAGATTTTGGTTTTAAGTATCTTCTACATTGGCACGGTCGAAGACCAGGGCTTGGCAGAACAGACTTTCGTGCTTCACAGAAAAACATGGGGCACCCAGTAATTTACCAGATAGACCTCATTTATTACCAAGTTCTTGCAGCCGTCGGTATTCCTGGTAAGTGAGTTGAAACGTGTCAGTACAGTTGAACATCAGTACGAAACTGTTACCTGTTCGGTGCTTTTAGTTAAGGGTGGAAACATTTGTTTTGCTTGGTCAATATTATTTTTCATACAAATGATAATATTTAGTTCGCGTTCACCGTATCGTTGAGCCGAGAATGGTTACAGGAGAAAAGTCCCCTCGGGTGTCACACACTGAGAATTGACCAGAAAGCAAACAGTAATTTGCTTTGAAATTTGTTCTGATGGATTCTAACATTTTATCGCTGTTTAACTGAAAAGGAAATGCGGAAAAGTGTTGCTATTCTTACTGCACCGACTGCAGGTTAGTGGTCAATGGTGTTGGAAGGGGCGATGCTGACACTGATCGTGGAAAACGGGCGATAGCGATCCGCAGACCGCTATATATTCCTTTTATCGCAGAAGGTTAAAACCTAAACCAATCAATCACCTGAGAATTCGAAGTTTTGACAAAGATATCCGAACAGGGCGAATGTGCACTCGGGATGTGGTGCAGATCTAATTCCAACAGGTCGGACTTCTTTCGCTCTATTCATTTTATACAAGCACTGTTTCCACATATTGGACAACCTTTGTTTTCTACACACACGGTTGCTCCAGAAATACCAGAATAGTGTTCTTGATTTAACTCAGGAAAGCGATATACTTCGTAGATCAGGTTACTCTCAATTTTAGCTAATCGAGCGCTGCCTTGCCCTACACTTGTCGCATATTTCCTTTCCCAACAAGTATACTTCCACAATTAAAGTTTATTTAACCAAGAACGAAAAGAGCCCCTGGAATTTCAATGGTTTCTTAATTGTGATAAAATCATTCTAAAAGCAAATATTTTGCGACGGGCATGCGATAAATATTAATTTCTCTTTTACTTACAGTCAACGTGGGGGCAATTGTGGTCCTTTCTCGAGGAAAGTGTGGGTTATCCAAATGCATTACTCGCTATCTCGTGGCCATGGCAGTGGTAGATATCACTGTGGTAGTCATCCATGTGATATTACACCGGATTAACATCATGTACTTCCCACCCAGTTTTCTATTTTTGACTCCTGTGTGCATTGTAAATGTTGTGGCATATATTGTAACTGTAGACTGTTCTGTCTGGTTTACTGTTGCCTTCACGTTTGACCGCTTTGTGGCAATTTGCTGTCAGAAGCTACAATCAAAGTACTGCACGGAGAAAACTGCAACGTTCGTCATCGGCTCTGTGTTTGTTCTCAGCTGCCTGAGGACTGTCCCTTTTTACTTCATAGGTGAACCTGCATTTATAATTGATAACGTCGCATGGCATTGCGTCCCCACACTTCCCCCTTGTGGAAGATATTCGAGTGGATTGACAGTATCATCACCCCTGTATTACCAATGTTTTTGATATTGCTGTTCAATGCTTTGACTGTTAGGCATATCATAGTGGCAAACAGAATCTGCAAGGGGCTACGCAGCAACAATGAAAATCAGAATGACCTAGAGATGAAAAATCGGAGGAAATCCATGGTTTTGCTTTTCACTATTTCCGCCAATTTCATAATCTTGTGGATGACGTATCTTGTGCATTACGTAAACTGGCCGGTTGCGAACTTTCATTACACAGACAAATATTTCAATAGCCCGATATATATCGCCCAGCAGGTTGCATTCATGCTGTAACTGCTGAGTACCTGCACAAACACTTGCCTCTATGGACTGACACAAAACAAATTCAGAGAGGAGCTTAAGAATGGGATAAAGTATCTGTTTACACTGAATGGGAAAATATGTTGACAATATGGAACGCCCATCGATCTGGAAGAGGGCTTGTAAATTTACGAGTAAGTTGCTTTTGGATTTCTCAGTTTTGAAAGCAGGTGAAGGGAAAAGAGGAAAATGATTGTCTTCAATAAGGTTTCACTTAATTAAATACAATGACCAAAATATTCAAATTTGATTTCGTAATTGGAAAGCTAAAGGTAGAAATTAGAACATGTAGTAATACAACTTGCTCGCCTAATGCCTCGATTATTATTTATCTAGATGTGCAGAGTTTGCACAACAGCATACTATTGAAATAAATTGTAATATTATTCTCGTAAAACATCGATAAGAGTGAAAAGAAAAACATCTGCCGACTAAACTACAAATCAGACTTGGAGCAACAGATGCAATTTGTGTCTTTTGCAGAACAAGTTCACCATTTAAAAAAAACGCAAAGGTTGCAGAAAAACCTTCCTCACAAAATACGCCAAATGGTCTTAAATATTAAGCAAATAGAGATACATTTCCCATACCTTTACATTGTCAATACTGTCATGTGAGAGTACCTTTAAGAAATGTGTGTTCAAGAAATGTACCTTAAAGAAATGGGTGTTTATCAGTGATGTCAGAGGGTGAGTGGAGCTTGGCTGTCTGTCAGCTTTTTACTTTCATTTTAGGCTGTTTGCTGCAGGGTATGTTTTAGTTTCGTTTTCAGTGTTGGAGCGGAAGCCAGACAGAACAGATGCACTGTTGATATCTCTGCCATGAAAAGACTATCTTTTGATCATTTGGTGAATTCAGAATTATAAATGTTCTCAGTCGTAAATATAAACCTAATGTGCTTCTGTTAAAAGGTGTTCCCTTTGTCTTCTGGAAGGTGTTTGGGAAGTCTTTCAGGATTACTTAGGGGTTGTATTTCTTTGGGGTTGTATTTAAATTGATGGTTGCTAAGATGTTCACTGTATGTTTTAAAAACGTTAATTTGAGTTCATAGACTAAACATAGTTTTACTTTAAAAAATAGTTTTCCATTTTGCTGTACCACATCTGCACAGTGAGCCGTATGCTCCCCATACCGCAATATATTAAAGGTTGTGGGTCAGGTGAACTCCATGCTACACTTTGGGTTTCTATTTGCTATTTCAATTGAAGATGCTTATCTATGAGCACATCAGCTGCACAGCTGGGTCGCGTAGGACCAGATGCAGTGTACGAACATAGGAACAAGGAGCAGGAATCGGCCAGTCGCCCTCGACGCCTGGCCTGCCATTTTAGAAGTTCCTACTTGGTCTGAGATTGTCCTCATATCTGCAGCCTGTCTACCTCCGCAAAACTCTTATTCCCTTCCCGAATAACAATCTATCCACCTGCTCCATTAAAAAAGACCAAAGACTGTGCTTCCACCACCTTTTCAGGCGGTCCCAAAGATTCAGCCCCTGTGAACGAAAGAAATGCACCTCATCCGACAACTTACTTTCAAATTGTTCTAGATTCAGCCACAAGAGGGAACATCATCTCCGCAGCTACCTTGTAAAAAAAAAAACAGGATCGCATATTTCAATGAACCCTCCCTGAACGTTGGTGACAATACGGCACACAGTGTTCCAGAAATAACTTCGCTGATGTTTTTCCATGGGACGTAGGCATCCAGCATGTATTGTCCATCACGCTCAAGGGACATTTAAGACATAACCAGGTTCCTTTGGAACTGGAATCGTTGTAGGCCAGGCCAGGTGATTAGTGCACCAGATGTGTTTTTACGACAATGGTCTCATGGTCATCGTTAGACTTTTAATTCCAGATTTTTTTTCACTCAAATTTCACGATCTGCAGTGGCAGGATTTCAACCTGAGTACTCTGGTTTACTGGCCTTTGATGATACCCCGATGGCACCGATTCACCTTTATAACTGACGCCTAGTCTCGTGCTGTATTCAATTCCCGTCATAATAAATGCAAACATTTTCTTATGCCGTGGGACAGCATGGTAGCACAGTGGTTAGCATGGTTGTTTCTCAGCACCAAGGTCCCAGATTCGTTTCCCGGCTTGGGTCACTGGCTGTGCGGAGTCAGCACGTTCTCCCCATGTCAGCGTGGTTTCAGCCGGATGCTCCCGTTTCCTCCCACAGTCCAAATATGTGCAGGTTAGGTGCATTGTCGCCACCAAATATTAGGTGGGGTTATTGGGCTCCGGGGATATGGTGGAGGTGTGCGTCTTAAGTGCAGTTTGTTCCACGTTTTCTCCATTTTCCAGGTAATTGCCACACTCACTTCTCCGATCTACATCTTTTTGTACACTCCTCATCTCCTCAGCACAGCTTAATTTCGTTCTCATCATTGTGTCATCAGAAAATTCAGTAAGCTTGCCACCAAGATCTTCATCCAATTCATTTGCATAAATTGTAAATAATGAGGCCCAGCACTGGCCCCTGTGGCTCATTACCTGTTGGATTTTGACAACCTGAAAAATAACGAATCATATCGACAATCGGTTTCCGGCGAGCGAGTCAACCTTCTATTTATGCCGACATGTTACTGGCATACCATGAACTTTTATTTTACGCCATAACCTTTGATACGGCACTTGAACAAATGCCCTCTGGAAGTCTAACTATAGCACGTCCACGGTTTTCCCTTGATTGACAAACATGTAGGCCCATAAAATACTTCGAAAGGTTGTTGAAACATGACTTGCTGTGCCCATAATCATGTTGACTGCGCCTGATTACCTTGAACTTAAACATGGGCCCTGCGATAAGTTTATTCCATAACGGCATTTGCCACTCTTCCAAATGAGTGATACGAATTTAACTATCGTGTAGTTTCCCGGACGTGCAGGTAATTCTGTAAGAGCTGATCAATCACTCATCAAACTTTGGTAGCGTTGACCAACATGGCGAAATGGTGTTGTCACTTGATCAGACCCAGGGAAATGTTCTGGGAGCCCAGATTAGCTGATCAAATTGGAACCGAATTTAAAAATAAATCTAACGATGACCATGAAACAATTGACGATTGTCGTGAAATATCATCATTTATGTAATGTGAAGAATGGTGGGAGATAAAAAAAATGCGGAGTATTCCACTCTGACAATCTGCAAGCACCGATTTACCCATTACCATGAAGACCTTGTGTCCTGGCGGGAAAAACGATAAACCTTTCTCACCGGGTGCATGAGCCTCCATGAGCCCTCAGCCCAAATCTATTCCATAAACGTCCCCAGTTCCCGAGCCATGCATGTCGATTTCCGCGTTCTGGAATTCGTCTGTCGTCACTGGGTCCTGTACAGCTTTACAAACGCCCCACCCCACCCCATGATCAGTTGGTGTGTTTCTATGTCGCGGAATTGTGCCATGATCTTTTTTACAAGGTTTGCGTTGTCCTAGTTGCTAGAGTACACATTGAAAAGGACCACGGGTGCCCTCTCTCAGGCACTGCTAACCGTACCACCCCACTTGGTCCGTAACTGTCCTCGCCGCAGTAAAGACCGTCCTCTTACTTATCAATGTGGCTTACCCCTAGCTCTTGTCCCATAGGTGGAATGTTAGACCGCACCCAACCAACCCTTGCTGACGCACAGTCGGTCCTTCTCCCTCAGGTGCATCTCTTGGAGGAAGACAATGTCAGCTTTCATACCTTTTAGATGGATGAGGAGACTGGGTCTTTTCACCAGATCGTTACGTTCCCTGGCGTTTGAGGTGACTATTCTGACGCCCCCCACCGCACCCCGCCCTGCGTATTCAACCATACTTAGCTTGTGAATGCACCCCTTCACTCCGCGTCTTCCCTTTGTTTCGGGGCCATCCAAAATGGCCGCGGTCACAATTCTCACAATGAGGCCGAGCCCCTGTGTTCCGGGTTTCGCTTTAACCAGGGTCCACCGAACATGCCTGCCTCCTGTGTGTACTACATTTAGGTCAGCACATGCACTCCTGAATTTCCCTTCGTTTAAGGACTGTCAAAAGTGGCTGCGTACTGTGCCTTGGGTCTTGGTCTTTCTTGGATATCAGTAGTACGGCGGACTGTGTTAGAGTTGGAGGCAGGGTTCCCTCGCTAGTGTGTCGCCGAACATCTCCTGCAAGTGCAGGGTCAGTGCCATTGTGAACTTTTTGTAGAGGTCCACGGATCCCAGCGCCTTCCTGGACAGCATTGAATTGATGTTCTGCATGACCTCTCCAAGTCCTAATAGAGCTTCCATTTCCGTTTGTGAGATTAACCTGATGAAGCCAGTCTACAGACCTTCCGTCCATGGTAGATTGCCCCCCCCCCCCCCCCCCCCGTTTTTTTGATTCCCCCTACCCCTCTCGCTGAACACCCAAAGTTCCCCTTTTTGTCCACATTACTGCCTTCCTTCCACTCTGACAACGTGTCTCTCAACCCCCCCCGCCCCCGCACTAGTTGTTCTGACCCCGGTGGGAGATGCGGCTCGGCCTCCCTCTCACTGTTACCTCCTGGTGCTAGCTTCCCTGCTATTGTGGTGGCCCCCTCCCAAGATCGATCTAACCCACACTTACGCCCGCTCTTCTGGTGTCCTTTCTATCTCCTCCTCGCCCTCTGCTGCGCATTGCTGCCCTCGCCCCCTCCTATCTATGAGCTGGTTCCCTGTTCAGACGGAGGTGACGCAGTGTTCCGAAACCTTGTCAATTTAGTTCTTTTGCCTCCTCTGTATCTTCCTCACCCCTGTCTCTGGCTGCTTGTACAGCCGTTCCAAGGACGAACTCGCCGGCTCAGTAAAATCACGTTCTTTGCCCTGAAATGGTACTCAGAGCATGGCTGCGAAAAGCATCCTGAATCTGACAAAAGTTTTTCTTTAGGCGCAACTTGGCATGGTTAAAATCCGGCATCACAAGCCACCTGCAATCCCACATTCCTGAATTTAGTAGTAGCCACATGAAACGGCAAACGCCCAAAGCCAGCTACCATCCCCGACCGGAGACCAAAAATAACTCTCTGTTCTCCCAATTCAGTTTGTATCCCTAAAAAGCCCCTAATCGCTTGAGAAGCCCAATTTTTTCCTCCACCATGAGAACCACTTTGGAAATATACAACACAAGGTCGTTGGCAGACTTCCACTGACGGTGATTTGCTGAATGGACACAGATCGGGTGCCACTCGTCTAGGCCAGGACAAAATGGGCACTTGTAGACGACTTTTGCCATGAAATTCGAAAGCAACTTAACCTTAAGTGAGAAAATAAATGAAATTAATTTGAATTCCAGCATAATGGATTTCGAGGGGGAGAAGGGATAGATGACCTTGCGGAAAAGGCGATGAACAGCAGGCATAGGAGCCGGCGGACCACGAGGCAAAGGTCCCTGGACACTCAGGCGAGAGGGAGGCCGACAACACAAGCACCAGCCACATCCGCCCCCTGCCCTCCCCTCCCCTCCACCCATCTGTACACGGATGGAAGCCGTTCATTTTTAAAAATAATTTAGATTACCCAATTATATTTTCGAATTAAGGCGCAATTTAGTATGGCCAATTCACCTACTCTGCGCATTTTTGGGTTGTGGGGGCGAAACCCACGCAGACACGGGGAGAATGTGCAAACTCCACACGGACAGTGACCCAGAGCCGGGATTGAACCTGGGACCTCAGCGCCGTGAGGCAGCTGTGCTAACCGCTAGGCCACCGTTCTGCCCCAAGGATGGAAGCCATTCCTCATGAAGTACTGACCGCTGTGAAAGAAGCGTTAAAGTTCGATGTCTAGGTGGCGGTCAAGGTGGTGGTGACAGAGGTGATGGTCACCATGCAAATAGCTATCTATTTTGGCGTAGTAGGTGGAAGCCCAGGAAAAAACAAACCACGAATTGGAGAAAACCTCGACGGACCAGAGCGGCAGGATCATCGCACTGGAAGCAGTTATTAAATCGTTGGTGGCGGCTTAAGGGAATTTAAACGGGAAATTCGAGGATGAAGAAAACAGGTCGCGACATTGGAACATTCAGATTGTGGGCCTTCCAGAAGTTCTTGAGGGCAGAGACGCAACGGGCTATCTCGCCCAAATGCTGGGCAACCTCGTCGGGAGAGCCAGCTTCCGCAACCCCTGTGACAGATCGCACAGGATGCTTTAGCCGAAACCGAGGCTGGACATTGGGAAACTATACTGACACCACGATCATGAGAGGGTGCTAAAGTGGGCGATACAGACCAGGTTGAGTCCCTGGGAAGGACAGAATCTCAGGGTATATCAGCACTTTGGGACGGACATGACGAAATGCATGTACGCGTTTAATCAGGGAAAATCAGCCCTGTCCAAGAATGGGGTATGATTCGTTTGCCCACATTCGCCACTTTCATTTTAGAGGAAGCACGGTAGCATAGTGGTTAGCACTATTGCGTCACAGCTCCAGAATCCCAGGTTTGATTCCCGGCTTGCGTCACTGTCTGCATGGAGTCTGCATGTTCTTACGTTGGCGTGAGTTTCCTTCCAGTGCTCCGATTTCCTCCCACAAGTCCCGAAAGACGTGCTGTTAAGCAATTTTTACATTCTGAATTCTACCTCTGAATTCTACCCGAACAGGCGCCGGAAAGTGGCGACTAGGGGGCGGGATTCTCCCAGCCCTGGGCTGGACCAGAGACTCCCAGCGCCCAGGCCACGCCGCGACGATGCCGGCACGTGATTCTCCGCAGAGCGGAGAGTCGGCGCCGTTGGCACGGCGTGGTTGGCGTGTGGTCGAGGGCCGTTTCTACGCGGGGCCCCCGAGATTCTCCGAGGGCCTGTAAAAAAGAAAACGAGTCCCACTGGGGCTGTTCTAATCTGTTCTGAGCCGGCGGGACCTCGGCGTTGAAGAGTCGGGTGTCAGCTTTTGGGAGGGGAGGCGGTTTCCGACCGGGAGGGGGGGGCGCTGCGATGTGGCCTGGCCCGCGATCGGGGCCAACGATCGGCGGGCCGTTCTCTCTGGCTCAGTGCCTAGTTTCCTACGCGCTGGCCCCTGTAGCCCAGCGCCATGTTGCGTCGGGGCGGTGCGTTGAAGGAGGCCATGACACTGCTGCACGTGGCTGCCAGCGCCACTGCGCTGCGTGGATCCCACTGCGCACAGTTCGCGCCGGGATCGGCAGCCGGAGCGGCGCGAAAAGCTCCACCGCCGTGCTGGTCCCCGATAGGGTCCAGAATTAGTCCTTGCAGCGGCCCGTTGACGCCATCGTAAAACACAATGGAGTTACAATGGCATGGACACTCTGCCGTGGAATTAGAGAATCCCACTCCGGGGCTTTTCACATGAATTTCATTGCGGTGTTAATGTAAGCCTACTTGTGCAATAAAGATTATTATAATGCAGTTCCCAGCCAGGCTCTGGGTAACGATGCAGGACAAGGAGCATTACTTTAACACACCTGCAGAGGCAAACGAATTTGGGCAGTTAAACGGCCTGAACAAGGGCAAACGAGGCAGCGATGAAGGTAGAATATCGAGAAGGGAAGTCAAAGAGACAGAAACGTTTGCGCTGGACTATGCTGCCTCGCTCAGATCAAAGCTACCGGGTCACAGGGAAGGGCGAATGCAGGTGAGGGTGAGGTACAGGCAGAAGAAGAGTTTAGACAGTGGGCATAAGTGTGTGGTAAGAACAGCCCCGGGAGAGGTGGGTACCACACCCGCATGGAAATCTAGCACAAGAAGGCAGACAACAAGGGAGGGAGCGCCTGGCTGGGGGAGGGGAGGGTGGGTGGCACTTGAACAGGGAGTGGATGCATAGATGGTGCGGCGCAGCGGGCATGGGGGGGGGGGGGGGGGGGAGGGAGGGTGAAGGAACACAAAACGAACAATATGGGAAGAAAGGATTTGTTTTCGGACTGGCTTTGGCAGGTAAGGTGAAGAATGAAGGGACAAGATGGTTCCGCAAGTAGCCACTTTGGAGGGTCCCGAAACAAAAGGAGACTACGGAGTGTAGGGGCGGACCCACGTGGTTTATACACAGTTGGCGGCCATGGTCGGTGTCCCCTGGGCAAAGGCAAACCCCGCAGTGCAGGCGTCCTGCCTCATGATGAGAATTGTAATTGTGGCCATTTTGGACGGCCCCCGAACAAAGGGACACCGTGGACTGCAGGACCGTCTCCACCAGGTTAGTCCGGTTGGTCGCACAGGAGTTGGGGCACGGATTGCGGGTAGGAAGGGCTGGGTCGGACAGATGTACCATTCATGTTATGGGACGAGGGCTACTGAAGTGGACATACTAATTAGTAAGAGGACATATTAACGGTAATATGGAAGGTTACGGACCAAGCAGGATGGTACTTCATGGTCCGCAGTGTCCTGGACGGGGCACTGGTAGTTCTGGTAAATCTGTAAGCGGCCAAATTTGACAACACAGATTTCGTAAAAAAGACCATGGTGGAAATCACAGATATCGACACACACTGGCTGATCATGGGGGGGTGACTTCAACTGTGTACAGAAACCATTGTCGGATCGATCGAGCCTCAGAACTGGTAAAGAGACAGGCATGGCTAGAGAAGTTCAAGCGTTCATGAGGCACATGGGGTCAGTGTGCCCATCCCGGTTCCTGTATGGCGGCGAGATAATAGAATGGGGACATCTCACTTTCCACGTTCTGGGAGACACTGAAGGCGATGACTAGGGGAGAGATAATAGCCGACAACGTATTTAGAGACTGAGAAGAGGGGGTGGCTAGTTCTACCTCCATCCTGGAGGTCGATAGAAATTATTCTGAGACTCCACCGCAGAGCATCTGGTGTAGAGGAAAGAGCTACAAATGGACTAAACCTGCTATCCATCAGGAAGGCAGTTGCCAAACTCTGCCAGACACTGGGACCTTCTACGAACATGGAGAAAAGGCAGCCCCCCCCCCCCCCCCCCACTGGCTCATCAGACGAGAATGCAGGCAGCTACAAGGGAGATAACGAGCGGAAACGACAGCAGAGGGGAACTGTTTGGAAACCCCAAATATGTCTATAAAGCACTTGAGGCCTTCTACCAGGGACTGAACAGCTCCGAGCCCTCCCATTAAGGGGAGGGCACGAAACATATCATCGATGGACTGGACATCCCCGTTGGGGGCCGATAGGCGAGGAGAGCTGGAAGCACCAATAGGACTGGGAGAGATCACGGAGAGCATCAGCTCCATGCAGGTGGCGAAAGTGCCGGGGCAGGATGGGTTCCCGGCGGACCTCTATAAAATGTTGCACCGGCTCTGGTCCCACACCTACGGGACATATTTGCTGATTCACTAGCAAGGACACCCTGCCTCCAACGATAACACAGGCAATTATATCGCTATTACCCACAAAACACAAAGCCCGATAGAATGCGCATCATATTTTGCTGCTCAATGCGGACGCAAAGATACATACGAAAGTCCTGGCTCAGAGATGGGAGAACTGCGTACCAGAGGTGGTTTAAGAGGACCAGACCGGCTCGTACAAGGGTAGACAGCAAACATCAGGTGACTGCTAAAAGCAATAATGACCCCATCCAGGACGGGAACACCAGAGGTGATCGTCTTCCTGGATGCAGAAAAGGCCTTTGACAGAGTCGAATGAAAGTATCTCATTGAGGTACTCGAGAGATTTGGGCTCGGGACAGCATTTACCATGTGGATGAAACTCCTGCACAACGTTCCAAAGGCGAGCATTCGGTCCAGCGCTGAATATTTCCAACTGCACAGAGGCATAAGGAAGCGATGTGGCCCCTCTCTTGTTCACCCTGGCAATTGAACACCTGGTGATCACTCTGCGAGACGCGAAAGTCTGAAAGGGCATCAAAAGAGGGGGCGGATGACATGATCCTCTACGTCTCGGACTCACAGAACGGCATGGAAGTAATCATGAAGGTCCTGGAAGGTTTCGGGGTCTTCTGGGGTTACAAACTCAACCGGGGTAAGAGCGAAGCATTCCCGGTCAACCTGAACGGGAGAGGGAGAGTGCTGGGTGGCGGGGTGGGGGGGGGGGCGGGACTGCCATTATAACTACCACAAAGCAAATTCCACTACATCAGGATCCAGATGGCCCATGACTGGATACGGATCCACAAGTGGAATCTGACCAGTCTGGCGGAGAAAGTTAAAAAGGTCCTTCAGACATGGGATGCACTCCCGCTTTCCCTGGCTGGAAGGGTGCAGTTGGTCAAGATCAACGTTCTGCCGAGGTTCCTGTTCAGATCCATGCCAATCTTCATCCCCAAAGTGTTTTTTCACGGGATAGAGAAAATGATCATGGTGTTTGGATGGAGGGGGAGGGGAAGGGACCCAAGGATCCCCAAGCCGACACTGCAATGGAGGAATGATTTGGGCGTCCTGGTTCTAACGATCCTGCAGTACTAAAACTGGGCAGCCACAGTTAAAAGCGTGAGGGGATGGATACGAGAACCCAACATGGTCTCTGTGACGCTGGTGAAGTCGTCCTGCATGGGTGCCAACCTCCAGGCCCTAACCACTGCAACGCTCCCATTCTCCCGGTAAAATGCACATCCTGCCCTGTGGTGACAGCCACATT
The DNA here is from genome assembly GCF_047496885.1 of Scyliorhinus torazame. NCBI lineage: Eukaryota > Metazoa > Chordata > Chondrichthyes > Carcharhiniformes > Scyliorhinidae > Scyliorhinus > Scyliorhinus torazame. Next base: position 174,761,868 of record NC_092720.1, on the reverse strand, counting down.
GAGGGCATGGCTCCAAAATATCAGCATTTCGGCTGAACCGAGATGTCCTTCATGGCACCCATCTGCGGTAATCAAAATTTCCCGGCAGCCATTCTCGATCACCTTCAAAAATTGGAGACAGGACGGGGATCTCTCGCTGTCAGGGGCATTTCCATAGGGGACAGACTCGTGACCCTGGTCAAACTGACGGAAGAATTGGAGCTACCGACAGGACAAGAACTTGGACACCTGCAATTCAGACAGTTTATGTCATGGATACCGCAAGGTACAGTAGGGCCCCGTGATACAATTTACTGAACAGGTGATAACCACCGAGTAAGGAGAGGGAGAACTGTGGCCCCATCTATGGACGTTTGCTGGAAAGGACAAGGACACCACCAGATGGAGCTAAGCACAAATGGGCGTGCGAACGCGGGACAGACGTGGGTTTGGGACTCTGGAGCAAAGCACTGGGTGGGGCTAACGTCACCTCCTCCTGCACCAGGCTAAGACTCGTGCAGTTTAAAGTTAGGCACAGAGCATACATAATCAGAACAGGGTCTTCCCGGAGGTGCAGGCTCAAGGTGAATGGTGCAGGATCAAGGTGAACGGTGTCAGAGAGGCCCGGCCAAGCACAGCCACATGTTCTGGGCGTGCCCCAGATTTCTGTTCTGGACAGCTTTCTTCGAGGCGATGTCAAAGGTTGTTGGGGAACGGGTGGAGCCTTGCCAGAGAGTGTCCCTTTTCGGGGTATCGGACAGCTACATATGGGGAAGGGAACCTATACGATGGATTTTGCTTCCTTCATTTCACGCCGGAAAATCCTGCTCGGTTGGCGATCAGCAGAACCACCCATAGCTTCAAACTGGCTGGCAGACCTCTCTGAATTTCTCCACCTGGAGAAGATCATGTACACGATACAAGCTTCGGAGGAAGGCTTTCACAAAGCGTGGAGGCCATTCATTACGCTGTTTCAAACCTGTTCGAAGCCAACATTAACTTGGGAGAGGGGTGGACGGAGGAGAGCAGATGAAACACGCAGAATGGAGAGGAGCAGGGGGGGGGGGGGGGGAGGAGAGTGGGGGTGTCGAGGGAACCCAAGGGAATCAGTTAGAGAAACACGGGGTGGGGGGGGGGGCGGACGCGGGGTGCAAGAAACGCCCCCCCCCCCCCTGCCCTCCCGAAAACACAAGAACAACAAGAACTACAGAAGACAGGAGCGACAGCGAGCGCAGTAGTGTGACACCCATGGCGAAAGTTGGTGTCAGGGAAAACCAGTCTTTCAACTGGGGGGGGGGGGGGGAGGGGGAGGGGTGGGGGGGGGGGGGTTACAGAGAGTGCGGAAAGGCGGACAGAGAGAATATCTGTCAAAATTTGTAAATAAGAAGCGGCGTAACATGTAAATATCAAGTGCACGCTCTGTTAAGCTGTTATTGTGCAAAAACTGCAAAATGCAAATAAAAATATTTCAAAGAAAATTAAAATCCGATCTGCGCTTTGCCACGTCTGCCTCATGTCCTGGTAGAATCTGATTTTACGACATTCCAGTTTCATGCCTTCTTGTGTCTAGCCCAGCGAAGGCTCCGCTCATGATACTTGTGCAGTTTGGCTTTTATCGCTCTCGGCTACACCCCCATCGAAGCGACATAAGAGACCTGCCAATCTCATGCAGGTTGGGGAAGCTGTCCCACTCTATTTGAGCCACGAAGTTGATTGTGTCCTGCTCTCATTTCCATTCTGTTAGTGTTTGAGCTTGTTTTCCTGTTCCCTTAAAGCCGGGAAAGAAAAACAAGGCAGATGTAGATTTTGACCAGAGTATATGCGTCAACTGCAAAGTTGATTAAGGGAACATATAATATAATAGCACGATAAGGCCATTCGCCTCTTCGAGTCAACCCCGCCATTCAGTGCGGTTGATCCTCTCTCTCAAGGCCATAAACCTGCATCCCCCACCCCCCCACCCCATAATCCTGGTGCCCTAAGGTAATAGGACATTGTCTATTTCCTTCTTAAATAAATGCAGTGACTTAAGCTCTGCAGCTTATCGTGGCAGAGAGGTCCATACTTTCACCACCCTCTGAATTCTCTTCATCTCAGTCCTAAATGACCAACCCTGGGCTTGGAAACCGTCACTCTTTTTCCTACAGATCCCAGCCTCAGGAAAGATAATCTCTGCATCAAGTGTGTCCATGTCTGGCAGAAATTTCTACGTTTCAGTGATATCCCCTCTCATCCTTCTTAATTACAGTGACTGCAGGCTGTGTCGACGTGCTTCCCACAACTTGAAATGTGAAAACAACCATCCCAGGAATCTGTATTGTGAATTCACTGGACTGCCTCTGTGACAAGTGTATCCGTTCCTAGATAAGGATATTAAAACTTCTCAAAATACTCAAGGTATCGTCCCACCAAGGCCCTGTATAGCAGGCAGCAAAATATCAATGCTCCAGTACTACAATCGTATTTCAAAGAACGGAAACACGTCATTCGTCTGCTTATCTTCGTGGTGTAGCTGCACGCGTGCTTTCATTTACTGGTGTGCTAGAACACCCAGGTTCCCTTGGACATCAATATTTGCCAATCTAGCGCCATTTAAGTAATGCCCAGTCGTTCAGTTTTTCATACCAAAGTGGATAACTTCACATTTTGCCATGTTATACTGCATCTGCCACGTATTTACTCACTCATTAAACTTGTCTAAGCCGCCTGGAAGCGCAATAACATCCTCCTGTACGCTCACTAACCCACCAAATTTTGCGTCGTCCGCTAATATGGAAATATTATATTTAGCTTCGCCATCCAAATGATTGATATATATTCTGACTTGCTGGGCCCCAGGTATCGCCCAGATATTCACCCCTGCATGAAGCTTGGTGAATCACCAATTGCGCCCGTTCCCTTCGTTCATCCCCCAGTCATGTGGAGAGGAACTCATTAAGTGTTCTAACTATGCGATGCTTTCCTGTCTGTGGAACATTCCCTTTTTCAGTCCTATCATCGACCCACATTCACCGTGTTTTCAGGAAATTGATGATCGTGGCAGCAACATTCTAATATTTTCCCCAGCTCGAAATTTTAATCATCTTTTCTGTTCGCTCCCACCCTTCCCACTGCTTCTGAAACTCAATCTCTGACTACTACCGTCCTTTGATGAACTTTCGGAGTCTAATTTTTGCCAACAGGTTTTGCCTCCAGAGCCTACCATATGCCAGTCGACTACCACACGTATTATTATTATTATAATCCCGCCGACTTCACTCGTTGCGAGCACATATGCCGTTCTTCAGTTTCCCAGTTCCTCTTTCAGCGTTACTCGGCCACTAAATTCCGGAACAATTCTTCTCTATAGTCTATTTGCTTCACTGTTTTAAAACTGCCGCCAAACAACAACGGCACACCTGGGATGTGTTCTATCTGAGCTGCACTGCATCTCCCATGGCGTGACTAATCACTGACCCCGAGTGACCAAGCAACGGGTCACATTTGTTGATGGCATGTGGTGGTTTTCTGATGTTGGGGCGAACCTGTCCACTGGAAAGATTCATCTTTTCTTGCCGGCCAACAAATGTTATTCTGAAAGTACATTCCTTTCCAAACATTCTCCTCGTATCCTTCAACTCCTAGCTGCCGGATGTTTAGGATGCGTGCAGAACAGTAAACTGTAAAACTGGTTATTTACGACCAACCAAGAATCATGAAAATTTCTGAAGTTGCAAACAGCTGTCTGTGATTGGTGGGCAGTCCGGCAGTTCGCCTTTAAATAGTGAAGTGTGGGTTGGAGGGGCAGTTGGATTATGGCCCTGTTTTTGAAGATTATGACCACTGACTCTCCCACCGCAGTGTTCTCTGGCTACTAATATTTTAGCACTTCCTGTGAATTCCAAAACCTAGAATGCTTGCCTAATCATTTGCAGTTCATTTTCCTTTGGTTATTTTACAGGAAATTTAGTGGTGATCCTCGTTCTCCGAGGGGAAAGTGTGGACTCAAGTGCTTGCAGGAATCGCTACCTGGTGGCAATGGTAATCGCGCGAATTTTCTGCACATCGTTTTTTAGGTCGTGTTGCGCCGAATCAGTCAGTAATTATTTTTGGAATAGTTCCTGGAAATCACTCCTCTGTGCAGTACTATACCTTTCTTGGACTGTGCCGCCACAGACTGGTCTGTCTGTTTAGTTATGTAAAGGTGGTCAAGTTATGTAAATGTGGTCACACCCAAGGTGCAGGCAGAGAAATGGGTGAGCACCAGAAAGGGCAGGCAGTCAGTGCAGAAATCCCCTGTGGTTGTCCCCCTCTCGAACAGATATACCCCTTTGGATACTGTCGGGGAGGGGGGGATAGCCTATCAGGGGAAAACAGCAGCAGCCAGAGCAGTGGCACCACGGCTGGCTCTGATGTTCAGAAGGGAGGGTCAAAGCGCAGAAGAGTAATAGTAATAGGGGACTCTATAGTCAGGGGCAAAGGTAAGCGCTTCTGTGGACGTGAAAGAGACTCCAGGATGGTATGTTGCCTCCCTGGTGCCAGGGTCCAGGATGTCTCCGAACGGGTAAAGGGAATCCTCAAGTGGGAGGGCAAACAGGCAGAGGTCGTTGTACATATTGGTACTAACGACATAGGCAGGAAGGGGCATGAGGTCCTGCAGCAGGAGTTCAGGGAGCTAGGCAGAAAGTTAAAAGACAGGACCTCTAGGGTTGTAATCTCTTGATTACTCCCTGTGCCACGTGCCAGCGAGGCTAGACATAGGAAGATAGAGCAGCTAAACACGTGGCTAAACAGCTGGTGTAGGAGGGAGGGTTTCCATTATCTGGACCACTGGGAGCTCTTCCGGGGCAGGTGTGACCTGTATAAGAAGGACGGGTTGCATCTAAACCGGAGATGCATAAATATCCTGGCCGCGAGGTTTGCTAGTGTCACACGGGAGGGTTTAAACTAGTATGGGAGGGGGTTGGGCACGGGAGCAATAGGTCAGAAGGTGAGAGCATTGAGGGAGAACGAGGGAATAGGGACAGTGTGGCTCTGAGGCAGAGCAGACAGGGAGAAGTTGCTGAACACAGCGGGTCTGGTGGCCTGAAGTGCATATGTTTTAATGCAAGAAGTATTACGGGTAAGGCAGATGAACTTAGAGCTTGGATTAGTACTTGGAACTATGGTGTTGTTGCCATTACAGAGACCTGGTTGAGGGAAGGGCAGGACTGGCAGCTAAACGTTCCAGGATTTAGATGTTTCAGGCGGGATAGAGGGGGATGTAAAAGGGGAGGCGGAGTTGCGCTACTGGTTCGGGAGAATATCACAGCTGTACAGCGAGAGGACACATCAGAAGGCAGTGAGGCTATATGGGTAGAGATCAGGAATAAGAAGGGTGCAGTCACAATGTTGGGGGTATACTACAGGCCTCCCAACAGCCAGCGGGAGATAGAGGAGCAGATAGGTAGACAGATTTTGGAAAAGAGTAAAAACAACAGGGTTGTGGTGATGGGAGACTTCAACTTCCCCAATATTGACTGGGACTCACTTAGTGCCAGGGGCTTAGACGGGGCGGAGTTTGTAAGGAGCATCCAGGAGGGCTTCTTAAAACAATATGTAGACAGTCCAACTAGGGAAGGGGCGGTACTGGACCTGGTATTGGGGAATGAGCCCGGCCAGGTGGTAGATGTTTCAGTAGGGGAGCATTTCGGTAACAGTGACCACAATTCAGCAAGTTTTAAAGTACTGGTGGACAAGGATAAGAGTGGTCCTAGGATGAATGTGCTAAATTGGGGGAAGGCTAACTATAACAATATTAGGTGGGAACTGAAGAACATAGATTGGGGGCGGATGTTTGAGGGCAAATCAACATCAGACATGTGGGAGGCTTTCAAGTGGCAGTTGAAAGGAATACAGGACCGGCATGTTCCTGTGAGGAAGAAGGATAAATAAGGCAATTTTAGGGAACCTTGGATGAAGAGTGATATTGTAGGCCTCGTCAAAAAGAAAAAGGAGGCATTTGTCAGGGCTAAAAGGCTGGGAGCAGACGAAGCCTGCGTGGAATATAAGGAAAGTAGGAAGGAACTTAAGCAAGGAGTCAGGAGGGCTAGAAGGGGTCACGAAAAGTCATTGGCAAATAGGGTTAAGGAAAATCCCAAGGCTTTTTACACGTACATAAAAAGCAAGAGGGTAGCCAGGGAAAGGGTTGGCCCACTGAAGGATAGGCAAGGGAATCTATGTGTGGAGCCAGAGTAAATGGGCGAGGTACTAAATGAATACTTTGCATCAGTATTCACCAAAGAGAAGGAATTGGTAGATGTTGAGTCTGGAGAAGGGGGTGTAGATAGCCTGGGTCACATTGTGATCCAAAAAGACGAGGTGTTGGGTGTCTTAAAAAATATTGAGGTAGATAAGTCCCCAGGGCCTGATGGGATCTACCCCAGAATACTGAAGGAGGCTGGAGAGGAAATTCCTGGGGCCTTGACAGAAATCTTTGGATCCTCGCTGTCTTCAGGGGATGTCCCGGAGGACTGGAGAATAGCCAATGTTGTTCCTCTGTTTCAGAAGGGTAGCAAGGATAACCCCGGGAACTATAGGCCGGTGAGCCTTACTTCAGTGGTAGGGAAATTACTGGAGAGAATTCTTCGAGACAGGATCTACTCCCATTTGGAAGCAAATGGACGTATTAGTGAGAGGCAGCACGGCTTTGTGAAGGGGAGGTCGTGTCTCACTAACTTGATAGAGTTTTTCGAGGAGGTCACTAAGATGATTGATGCAGGTAGGGCAGTGGATGTTGTCTATATGGACTTCAGTAAGGCCTTTGACAAGGTCCCTCATGGTTGACTAGTACAAAAGGTGAAGTCACACGGGATCAGGGGTGAGCTGGCAAGGTGGATACAGAACTGGCTTGGTCATAGAAGGCAGAGAGTAGCAATGGAAGGATGCTTTTCTCATTGGAGGGCTGTGACCAGTGGTGTTCCACAGGGATCAGTGCTGGGACCTTTGCTGTTTGTTGTAAATATAAATGATTTGGAGGAAAATGTAACTGGTCTGATTAGTAAGTTTGCAGACGACACAAAGGTTGGTGGAATTGCGGATAGAGACGAGGATTGTCAGAGGATACAGCAGGATTTAGATTGTTTGGAGACTTGGGCGGAGAGATGGCAGATGGAGTTTAATCCGGACAAATGTGAGGTAATGCATTTTGGAAGGTCTAATGCAGGTAGGGAATATACAGTGAATGATACAACCCTCAAGAGTATTGAAAGTCAAAGAGATCTAGGAGTACAGGTCCACAGGTCATTGAAAGGGGTAAATCAGGTGGAGAAGGTAGTCAAGAAGGCATACGGCATGCTTGCCTTCATTGGCCGGGGCATTGAGTATAAGAATTGGCAAGTCATGTTGCAGCTGTATAGAACCTTAGTTAGGCCACACTTGGAGTATAGTGTTCAATTCTGGTCGCCACACTACCAGAAGGATGTGGAGGCTTTAGAGAGGGTGCAAAAGAGATTTACCAGAATGTTGCCTGCTTATGGAGGCTCCTCCATTAGCTATGAGGAGCGGTTGAATAAACTCGGTTTGTTCTCACTGGAACGAAGGAGGTTGAGGGGAGACCTGATAGAGGTATACAAAGTTATGAGGGGCATAGACAGAGTGGATAGTCAGAGGTTTTTCCCCAAGGTAGAGGGGTCAATTACTAGGGGGCATAGGTTTAAGGTGAGAGGGGCAAGGTTTAGAGTAGACGTACGAGGCAAGTTTTTTACGCAGTGGGTAGTGGGTGCCTGGAACTCGCTACCGGAGGAGGTGGTGGAAGCAGGGACGGTAGTGACATTTAAGGGGCATCTTGTCAAATACATGAATAGGATGGGAATAGAAGGATACGGTCCCAGGAAGTGTAAAAGATTGTAGTTTAGTCGGGCAGCATGGTCGGCACGGGCTTGGAGGGCCGAGGGGCCTGTTCCTGTGCTGTACATTTCTTTGTTCTTTGTTCTTTGTTTGTCTGGTTCACGGTCGCTTTATCCTTTGAGCGATTTATGACCATTTGTAGCCGGAATTTAAGAGTAAATTATTTGAACGAGAAAAATGTGGTGGTGATTCTTGCCACAACGGTCACTTTCAAAAATGCGTCCTCCTACTTCACACTTGAATATTCAGAAATAATCAGCAACGTGCCCTGGTTCTGTTTCATAAAGTTAAGCTATTTTTATGAGTCCGGATGTGTGGGATTTAGGTGGTTTGTCACGGTGTTAAACGCATTTCTCCCATTTCTCGCATTGGATTTGTTTTGTTTTTTCATATTTTTACTGGTATTTTCAATTTATTCACAGTAGCACTTTACGTTTAATATTCACAGAACGTATGGTTCTTATATACATGTTGATATTGTCTGTCATGGTATGTCTTACTCCCTCCCCCTTCGCTTCTCCCCGCACACCCGGCCCCTCGTTGCTACCCCCCATTTGTCGTTCAGGTAGTACTGTCCCCTGGTTCCTATTGTCCCCTTTCACCCTCCATTCCCTTTATGTTTTCTGCTGACTTGCGGGGGTGTGGGGCGGGGAAGGGGGAGCTTACGCCCCCTCTCGCTCCCTCCGTGCTTCTGCCTGTAGTTACTGAAGCTCCCCACTCTTCTCCCCCCTCCCCTCGGGTTGTGTGTTCCTGTCTGTCTTCTCCCATCTCTCACTTTTTTCTATTGGCTTCGAAAAGGTCCTGGAACAGGCCGAAGAATTATCCCCATGCTGTGAGGAAACCTTTTCCGACACTCGGAAGGCGTATTTGATCTTCTCCAAAGGGCAAAATTCTGCCAGGTCTGCCTCCAGACTGGAGTTCTGGTTGGTGCTGCTGGTCTCCAGCCAAAGAACAAGGAAAGGTGCAGCCCAGGAACAGGCCCTTCGGCACTCCAAACCCGTGCCGACAATGCTGCCCATCTAAACTAAAATCGTCTACACTCCCTGGGTCCGTATCCCTCTATTCCCACCCTCTTCATATATTTGTCAAGCTGCTGCATTAATGTCACTATCGTCCCTGCTTCCACCACCTCCTCCGGCAGCGGGTTCCAGGCACCCACTACCCTCTGTGTAAAAAACGTGCCTTGTAAATCTCCTCTAAACCTTGCCCCTCGCACTTTAAACCTATTCCCCCTAGTAATTGACCCCTCTACCCTGGGGAAAATCCTCTGACTATCCACTCTGTCTCTACCCCTTATAATTGTTTTGATGTCTATCAGGTCGCCCCTCAACCTTTATCTTTCCAGTGAGAACAAACCGAGTTTATTCAACCGGACCTGGTAGCTAATGCCCTCCACACCAGGCAACATCCTGGTAAATCTCTTCTGCACCCTCTCTAAACCCTCCACATCCTTCTGGTAGATGCGCGACCAGAATTGAACACTATACTCCAAGTGTGGCCTAACTAATGTTCTATACTGCTGCAACATGACTTGCCAATTCTTATACTCAATGCTCCGGCCAATGAAGACCAGCATGCCATATGCCTTCTTGACTATCTTCTCCACCTGTGTTGCCCCTTTCAGTGACCTGTGGACGTGTACAACTAGATCTCTCTGACTTTCAATACCCTTGAGGGTTCTACCATTCACTGTATATTCCCTACCTGCATTAGACCTTCCAAAACGCATTATCTGACATTTATCCAAAGAAAACTCCATCTGCCATCTTTCCGCCCAAGTCTCCAAACGATCTAAATTCTGCTGTATCCTGTGACTGTCCTCATCGCTATCCAAGCAGGATTCTCCGCCATGCAATTAGGGAAGCGAAAGCTGGGGCGTCAGCCGTCTTTCCCATGTGTAGCTCTGGCTGTTTGGATACACCGTACATTGCCACTTTTGTTCTTGGCTTCTCCCTCACCCCCACAACCTTGGACATTGTCTCGGAGAAGGCTGTGCAGAACCCAGCAAATTTGGGAGAGGCCGAAACATGTGGGTGTGGTTGGCCGGGTCTCTCTGGCGCCGTTCACATTGTTCATCCATCTCCGGGAACAACCTGTTCATTCAGGTTCTGGTATGGTGCGCTCCGTGCACCACTTTGAACTGCATGAGGCTGAGCCTTGCGCAGGAGGAGGAGGAGTTGACCCTGCTCAGTGCTCCGCTTCAAAGCCCCAGCCCACTTCTGTCGCCAGCTTGTCTCCCCATTTCCGTCTGGCTTCGCCCATTGAATTATAGAATCATATTATCATAGAACTAAAAGTGCAGAAGGAGGCCATTCGGCACTTGGGGTCTGCAGCAGCCCTTAGGAAGAGCACCCTACACAAGCCCACACCTCCACCCTATCCGTGTCACCTAGTAACCCTTTTGGACACTAAGGGCAATTTAGCATGGCCAATCCACCTAACCTGCACATCTTTGGACTGTCCAGTGGCAGTCTCGCCCTGTCCAATAGCTGCCCACAGATTTCCCGCAGTTTCCCCCTTCCTTAATGTCCGTGCTTATCAGGTCCACGAGAACTGTGGTCTCCCGGGCCCTAGGATATCATATTATGTCCTTGCGGATAAAGTGCTTTACCTGTGGGTGTCTAAGTTCCTATCCTGTTCATGGTTCCAGCACTTCCGTCAGTTCACCCAGTGTCGCTAGTCTGTTCCCCATGCCAAAGTCTCTGACTGTCAGCGTCCCCCGTCCTGTTCCCATCTTTTGAAGGTGGTGTCCAGCATGGCTGGTTGGAACGTGTGGTTTCTGCAGACTGGGGCCATGGGGCACATCAGACCGAAATGTTGCCTCATCTGATTCCAGGTATTGAGCGTGGCTACCACCACTGGACAGGATGTGTATTTCGTCACAAGGAGTGGGGGCGCTGCCGTGGCAAGGGCCCGGAGGGCCGTCCCCTTGCAGGAGGCCTCCTCCAGCCACAGCCAATCCGTGGTGGTTTCACGTAGCCTTTCCTCACTCTCTCTGCCGTAACTGCCCATTGGCAATATTGTAAGTTTGATAGTGCCAGGCCACCCCTATATTTTGCAGTGTTGATTTGCAGACTCTCGTGTTCTTATCCCCAACCCCACACCCCGCCCCATCCAAACGCCATGATTATTTTGCCTATGCTTTGGAAACAGGCCTTGGAGAAATAGGGGCAGCAGGGTATCGTTGTGGTTAGCACAATTACTTCACAGCTCCAGGCTCCCAGGTTCGATTCCGGTTTGGGTCACTGTCAGTGCGGAGTCTGCACATCCTCCCCGTGTGTGCGTGGGTTTCCTCCGGGTGCTCCGGTTTCCTCCCACAGTCCAAAGATGTGCAGGTTAGATGGACTGGCCATGATAAATTGCCCTTAGTGTCCAAAATTGCCCTTAGTGCTGGGTGGGTTTACTGGGTTAATGGGATAGGGCGGAGATGTTGACCTTGGGTAGGGTGCTCTTTCCAAGAGGCGGTGCAGACTCGATGGGTCGAATGACCTCCTTCTGCACTGTAAATTCTATAATTCTAGGATATGAGATGAAGATTGGCATTGATCTGAACAGGAAGAGGAATCTCGGCAATAGTTACATTTTGATTGTCTGCACCCTCCCAGCCAGGGAGAGCGGGACCATGTCCCATCTCGGTTGGTCCTTTTTAACTTACTCCGCCAGGCTGCTCAGATTCCACTCATGGATCTGTGTCCAATCCCAGTCCATTGGATCCCCAGTCAGCGGAAACTGTTTTAGGTTAGTTTGAATGGGAGTCCTTCCAAATCTGTCCCTCCTCCGTTTGCATTCTCCCGTATTGCCTTGCTCTTGCCCAGGTTGAGTTTGTAACCCGAGAAAATTAAGAACTCTTTCAGGAGCTGCATGATTGCTCTCAGGCCTTCCTGCGGTTCTGAGACGTAGAGGAGCAGATTTTCCGCATAGAGTGAAACTCTGTGCTCCCTTCCTCCCCTTTGGATACACTTCCACCTTTTCGCATCTCGCAGATCGATTACCAGGAGGTCAATTACGATGGCAAACAGAAGGGGGGACACTGGGCATCCCTGCCTTGTGCCCGTTTGCAGCTGGAAGTATTCAGACCCGGTGGTATTAGTTAAAACACTCGTCTAGGGGGCGTTCTACAGGATTTGCACACAGAAGGTGAATCCTGCCCGAGCCCAAACCACTTCAGTACCTCGAGGTGGTACCTCCAGTCGTCTCTGTCGATGGCCATTTCTGCATCCATGGAGACGATCACCTCGTATTCTCTCCCCGGGAGCAGCAGAGGGGTCATTATTACATTAATCAGTAAACTGCCAACCCTTGACAAAACCCGTCAGGTCCTTTGTGACCACCTCTGGTATGCAGTTCTCCAACTTTTCGCCAAGACCTTTGTAAAAGATTTGGCACCCATATTTAGCTAGTAATATAAAGTAAGATAGGGAGAGTGTTTTTCAATATATAAAAGGTAAGAGAGAGGCAAAAATCGATATTGGCCCACTGGAAAATGTGGCTGGAGAAGTAATAATAGGAAACAAAGAAATGGCAGACGAACTGAATAGTTACTTTGCATCCGTCTTCACGGTGGAAGACACCAGAGGGATGCCAGGGATCCAGGAGAACCAGGGTCAGAGGTGAGTGCAGTGACCATTTCTAAGGAGAAGGCTCTTGGGAAACTGAAAGGACTGAGGTGGATAAATCACCTGGACTCCACTTCAGCGTTCGAAAATAAATAGCTCAAGAAGTTGTGGAGGCATTGGTGATGGTATTTCAGGAATCACTGGAGGGACAAAGGATCCCAGAGGACTGTACAATGGCTAATGTAACACCACTACTTATGAAGGGAGGGAGGCAGAAGACGTGTAATTATAGATCGGTTAGCCTGACTTCGGTCATTGGTATATGTTTGAGTCCATTATTAAAGATGAGATGGCGGAGTACTTGGAAGTGCTTGATAACATAGGACTGAGTCCGCATGGCTTCGCCAAACTAAGGTCATATCTGACAAATCTGTTAGAGTTCTTTGAGGAAGTAACAAGGAAGTTCGACAAAGGAGAGCCAGTGGACCTGACTTACTTAGATTTCCAGAAGGCCGATGACAAGGTGCCGCATAGAAGACTGTTAATTAAGTTAAGAGCCCATGGCGTTAAGCGTAAGATGCTGGCATGGATAGAGTATTGGCTGACTGGCAGAAGACAGAGAATGGGGGTAAAGGGGTCATTTTCAGGATGGCAGCCGGTGACTAGTGGTGTACCTCAGGTGTCGGTGCTGAGACCACAATTTTCGCAATATACATTAATGATCTGGAGGAAGGAACTGAAGGCATTGTTGCTACGTTTGCAGATTATACAAAGATCTATAGAGAGGAAGGTAGTATTGAGGAAGCAGGTGGGCTGCAGAAGGACTTGGACAGGGTAGGGGAGTGGGCAAAGAAATGGCAGGTGGAATACAATGTAGAAACGTGTGAGATAATGCACTTTGGAAGGAGAAATGGAGGCTTGGACTATTTTCTACCTGATAACATGCTTAGGGAATCAGAAGCCCAAAGGGATTTGCGAGTCCTTGTTCACGATTGTCTTAAGGTTAACGTGCAGGTTCAGTCGGCAGATAGGAAGGCAAATGCAATGTTAGCATTCATGTCGAGAGGGCTAGAATACAATACCAGGGATATACTTCTGAGGCTATATAAGCTGCTTGTCAGACCCCATTTTGAGTATTGTGAGAAGTTTGGAAGGATATGCTAGCCTTGGAAAGGGTCCAGAGAGCTTTCTTAAGAATGATCCCTCGAATGAAGAGCTTGTCGTATGAGAAACGGTTGAAGTTCCTCGGTCTGCACTGGTTGGAGTTTGGAAGGATCAGGGGGGAATCTTATTGAAATATACAGGATACTGCATGGCCTGGATAGAGTGGACGTGGAGAGGATGATTCCACATGTAGGAAAAGTAGAAGCAGAGGACACAATCTCAGACTAAAGGGACGATCTTTTAAAACAGAGATGAGGAGGAATTTCTTCAGCCAGAGAGTGGTGAAACTGTGAATCCCTGGAACTCTTTGTCACAGAAGGCTGTGGAGGACAAATCACTGAGTGTCTTTTAGAGATAGATAGATAGGTTATTGATCAATAAGGGGATCAGAGGTTATGGGGAGAAGGCAGGAGAATGGAGTGAGAAAAATATCAGCCATGATTGAATGGCAGAGCAGATTCGATGATTCGAGTGGCCTGATTCTGTTCCTATCTCATATAGTCTTGTGGTCTTATTGTCTTCGCAGCAACGTGGGTCTGTAAGACGAACATTCTGTCGGGTCCTTGTCCTTTTTGGATATCAACGATATTGTGGCCTGTGTTAGCGTAGGGGGCAGGGTGCACCTCGCCAAACGTGCCTTAAATGTGAGGCTGACACAGATGTTTTATTGAAGTTCCTGGGAACCCATCGGGTCCTGGCGCCTTCCACGCCTGCATCGAGCTGATGCTCTCCATGATTTCTCCCAGATCTATTGGTGCTTCCAGACCACCACCCGCCCCCCCCCCCCCACCACCTGCCCTCCCCCACAACTGCCATGTCCAGTCTGTCGAGGAACTGTTTAATCGCCACATCTCAGTTGGGTTTCAGAGGCGTACAGCCCTTGGTAGAAGGTCTTGAATGCCCGATTGATCACTTTTGGTTCCGCTACCAGTCTGCCACTGCTATTGTTTCCCTGCGCTATTATCCTCGTGGATGCGTGCTTCCACAGCTGGTGAGCGAGTAGGCTGCCAGCCTTTTCTCTGTGTTCGTAGAAGGTCCCCTGTCTCTGGCAGAGTGGTATACCGCTTTCCTAGTGGATAGCAGGTTAAATTCCCTTTATAGCTTTTTGCTCTTCGCCAGCAGCTCTACGGTCGGGGTTTTGGAGTACTTTCTGTCAACGTCCAGGGTGGAGTCAATCAGCTGTTGACTGGCCGCCCCCTCTTCCATCTCTTTGCGCGCCTTGTAAGCTATAATGCTCCCTCTGATCACAGTCTTTAGTGTCTCCCAGATGTGGAAGGTGAGAATTCCCCGTTCCGGTTGTTAGTCCATAGTCACCAAAGGATTGTGGTATTTTGGCAGAAGGTCTTATCGGGCAGAATGTCCGTGTCCAACCTCCATATGCGCCGCTGGGCATGGCCCATCTCTAATCTCACATCCATGCACTGTGGAGCATGGTCGGAGATGATGATCGTGAAGTCTTCCGCTATTACTATTTCTGAAGCACCGATTCCCCACTGCAAAGAAGTCGATTCAGGTGTATACCTTGTGGACCGGTGAGGAGAACGAGAATGCCCTTTCGCAGGGGTGCACGGACTTGCATGAGTCCACTGCCCATCTGCTGCATGAATGTTCCCATTTCCCTCGTCATGCCTGTCTTTTTCCCTGTTCTGGCATTTGATCGGTTGGTCAACGTGTCCTGCACGCAGATAAAGTAATCCCCCATAATCAGCCGGTGTGTGTCAAAGCCGGGGATTCCCGCCATGGTCTTTTTTGTGACCTCTGTGTTGTCCAAATTGGGTGCGCACACATTTACTACTACCACCGTTGCCCCATCCAGGACACCGCTGAACACGATGTACCGTCGCCTTGGTCTGTAACCATCCTTGTCCTTATAAAGCTCGTCCTCTTACTAATAGGTCTGGTCACTCCCCTAGCCCTCGTCCTGTAGCATGAATGGTACGTCAGTCCCACCCAGCCCTTTCTGACCACCAGTCTGTCCCTTTCCCTGAGGTACGTTTCCTGCAGGAAGATTATTTCCGTCTTCAGCGTTCTTAAGTGGGCGAGGTTTCTGGACCTTTTCACCGGAAAGTTAAGTCCCCTTACATTCCAGGTGACCTCCTTGATGGGAGCCTTCTGTCCCCCGTTCCTGGGCATCAACCATACTTACCTGGTGGAAGCGCCCCTGCACTCCAGAGTTTCCCTTTGTTAGGGTGGCATCCAAAAAGGCCGGGGTAACCGATCCCACCATGAGGTCGGGCACTAGCGCTCTCGGCGTTTCCCTTTTTCCAGGGGCACCCAAAATGGCCGCCAACTGTGTGTACGCCAGTTGGGTGCGCCCCTATACTCCGGGGTTTCCCTTTTTTAGCGAGCCTGCAAAGTGGCTGGTTGCTGCGCCATCTTGATTCCTCGACCTGCTCCCTACCTACCCAAGCCAATCCAGTTGCCAACTGTTTTTCCTAGTTCTGTCCCCTGTCTGTGCCGTGTTCCCACTCTGTCCCCCTTTCGCCCCTCCCACGTCTACCCCTCCCTGTTCCCTCCTGTGTTCCCCCTCTCCGCCGAGAGGTGCGCCGTGGCCTGCCATACTGCTTATGTTCCCATGCTTGAAGTCCCTGCTGGTACGATGTCTACCATCCCAGGGCTGATCTAGCCCTTTCCCTGTTCTCTGACTGTCTGTATTCCACTTTCCGTCCCCTCACCTGCATTCCCTACCCTCGCTTTCCCCTCTACCCGGTCTTTCTGTTTTGAACAAGGCAGTACAGTGCCGCGAAAATACATAATCAGACTATAGTCTCTGATTCCGACTTTTTCCAGCGATCCTCCCCCGTCACGCCTTCGTCGCTGCCGTACGTGTTCTCTGTCCAGGTTGTTAGCCCACAAAGTCGGGGTGTTAAAATAATGTTCTTTACTCTGGTGCGCAACCCAGAGTCTGGCTGGGGACAACATGCCAAACCGCACCCTACTCCTCTAGAGCGCCAATTTTGCCCTGTTTAACTCGACCCTTGTCTTTGCCGGGCCTGCCCCAAAGTCCTGACACATCCTGATTCTGTGTCCTTCCCCCGAGCTCGCTTTCGTTTGCCTGGCCCACCCCAGGATCCTTTCTAAATCCTGGTACCGTTGCAGCTTTGCCATAATCGCTTTTGACTGCTACCCTACCTTGGGATTCAGCCTGATCGACCTCTGTGTCCTGTCCTGTTCCGAGGTGTTGCGGAAACTGTCTGTCACAACTAAGTTGCCCATTATTTGGGCGGTATAGTCTGTTGGGTCTCTGCCCTGGATGCCTTCCGGCAGACACACAATTCAAATGTACTTCTGCCGGGACCTGTTCTCCTGGCTATCAACCTTTCCCTGCAAACTTTCCTGGGACGTCATCAACCTTTTCACCTCTTTCTGCAGAGCAACAATCCTCCGGCTCCGGACCAACGATGCTGTCTCGCTGTCCAGGATCGTTTTATCCTGCGCCTCCACTTTCTTTCCTGGGCCATAGATCGCGCGTTGGAGGGACACAATCGCCTCCCTCACCACCACCTGGATCTCGGTTTTTACTGTCTCCATCATGGCGGGCAGCTGCTTTTTTTAGCAGATCCTCCTCCGGCCCCCTGGTGTGGAGGGGAAGGTTGATAATTGTGTCGGCGCCAGTGCTCGTGTCGCCCCTCTTCCCCGCTCTTGGGCGGCCGGGGATACCATCTCGCCTCCTTATGTCCACCGGCTTGTCCGCCCGCTGCTCGTGTCCCGTTCCACCACTTCTCCCTTCTCGCCGGCCCATCGAGCTACCTTTCGCTGTCATTTTCTTCTCCGCTGTATCTCCTTTTCCTTTGGGGTTCTTTACCGTTGGATTTACAGGCCAAATTCTACTGAAATTAACTTTTTTGGTTTTAATTAGGATGAGAACCATCTGATCTGCGCGCGCTCAGCACATCACCGCCACTGTAATCCCGCATTGATTTAGTTGCTCGATGCTCTGACTGTTAGGCACCTTGTAGTGGCCAGTCACATTCATAAGAGACTGAGGGTTCAGAACAAGGAAGAAAATCGGGAGGCGCAGAGATAGAGAGCAGAAGGATGTCTGTGATTTTACTCTTTGCCATATCCGTTAACATAATACTCTTGTGTTTCATCGATGCTTTAGAATTCCTATATTTCGATATTACCAGAACAGATCCTGCAAGGTACAATTATTCCATGTACATTTTCCAACAAGTTGAAATAATGATGGGTCGTTTAATTTGCTGCACAAACACAATTATTTATGGTGTGACGGCGTCAAGTTCAGAGAGCAGCTCAAGAGCGCTGTGAAATATCCCCTTAACGAGCTGATTCAATTCATTAATAAGCAAAACTGAGGCCTCGATTCCTCCATACATTTAATATTTGGTTCATGAATGTAATATTAGGTTCAAAATTCCATCAATTGTATTATGCACGGAAATGCGACCTATCCGCCATTACAACTAACGGATGCGGGCAAACATTTTGTTCATAAACTGCACTCTTTTTTACTAACACTTATGACATTTATTTTGGGTACAGTGGAACAACGTGTTGCATTCAATCAGAACGCTTCCTGAAAGAGCTAGTTCAACTAGAAGGTTAATAAACCATTTCTGGTGCAAGAGCCTCGTCCATCGGTAGGTAGACAAAGCTGACCTGTCCCTTCGGAAATTCCATTCAGTAGTATATACGCCACAAGGAATATATTGACTCTTAACTGTCCTCTGAAATGCCTGAGCAATTCGTTCCACGAGGCTGGGTAACAAATGTAGGACCTTGTTAGCGAGGCCACTATCCCATCAAACAATTTAAAACAAACACTGTCTGAGGACTATTTGGATTAACTGAATTGTGGTGGACTTTGTGCCCCACAGGAGTGTCCATACATTGCTCATATCTAATGTCAGCTGTTCTGCATATATTCGCTACTCATATCTGCTTCCTAAAGCACTTCAAGGAAGCACCTTTCTGGCAACTTTACCTGCCCTGGCCTGCGTGTGACTCCAGACCTACAAACATGTGTTTGACTCTTAACTGTCCTCTGAAATGCCTGAGCAATTCGTTCCACGAGGCTGGGTAACAAATGTAGGACCTTGTTAGCGAGGCCACTATCCCATCAAACAATTTAAAACAAACACTGTCTGAGGACAAAAGTGTCCCGCAGAATTAGATTCTCGTCCAAGAGGAAATATTCTGTCCGCGTAACCTTTGTCCAACCCATTCATAACGTTTAACCTATCCATCTGATAGTGTTAGTATAAGGCGAAGCAGATTTAATACAGAGAGGGGAAAAATTACATCTCCCAAAAGGTCGCGAATCTGTCGAATTCAGTACCCCAGTGCGGTGGATCCCGGGATATTGAGTAAATATAGGGAGGAAATAGATATTTTAAAAGTAGTAGTGGGTTGAAGGTCATGGAAAACGGCGGTAATGTGGAATTGAGACCGACAGGAGATCAGCAATGATCATATTGAATGGTGGAGACAGCTGGAGGGGTTGAATTGCCTACTGCCGCTCTTGGTTCTTTAGTTCTTGTGTTCGGTTTCTCCAAGGCATCCTGTTGCAACCAAAAAAAATAGGAGTTTCATGAGAACTTTTGTTTTTTTTCTGCTGTTTCTCCGGATCACCTGTGTCATATTTATAGAATGAGATTCACTGTCAAGGCGTTAAGTAAATAAGAATGATGATGCGACGGCAAATGCATACAACTGGGAAAACACTCTCACAGTTATTCATGAAGCACAGCTTCCAGAAGGTCACGTATGGCAGCTCATCATTCTCAGTTGACGAATCTCCAGACGGTAATGAAGTTGTGATGTGCGATGGTATGCTGGCATGAAGGTCAACTGAGGGCAGAAGTGTTGAACTGAGGAGGAACCAATGGCAATAACACTGTTGAAAGTTCACACGTGCCCGAGGGACGTGAGTTTCAATTTCTGAGAGGTGCAGTAAGCATTGAAGAATAATGGAAGAATTGAGCAGTTAAGAAATACTTGGAGGTACTCCATTTTATTAAATGAAGATGTGATTTGTAAACTGAATTGGAACAGCAACTTGAAGGTAAATCGGTGTCAGAGCAGTAGGAAACGCTAAGACGAAAAAGGGTTATAATTACATTTCTAAACCATTGGATGTCATCTGGTAAAGGATTGGAAGAATGAGGGGCTGCAGTGTAAAGAGTGTAATAAGGAGCGGGAACAGTATAAACGTCGGAAATAAGGAGCTGCGGTAGCGTCAAGAGCACGAACAAGGAGCGACAGCAGTGTAAAGAGTAGAATTTTTTACGACACGATGGAAAATGGATGTCAATTCTAGTCCCACTCGTCCGAGAGTAGATATTTAACCAATAATTCTTTGAAGAATACCTAATGTCTCTCTGCCTCTTGGCTGACCAATAATTACAGTCACCAGGTTTGTACGTTTAAACACCATTTCTGTTTATTTATAACAAGAACAACAATTTAACGCGCCGCAGATACAGTTGGTTAACTATTAATAACCAACCAGCCACTTTAACTCCACACCCGCCCTCTACACACACTTACCCATGACAGTCATACACAGAGTGGAAAGGGGTTAAACAAAAAGAACGCAAGAGAAAAAGAAAGAGCATTTTCTTCAGATGATGGTTCTTAGCACGTTATCTTCATAGTAAGCTTACAGATTAGAGTTTTTGTTCTGAAGCTAGTGCTGGACGTTCCTGCAGTTCTAAAATACCATACAACGTTCCTGGAGTTGCACGTCTTTGGTCAATCAAACTTTACTTTCAGTTCGTTGTTTGTCTTCAACTCTCTGTTGTCACAGGATGACGACATCCATAGGCCACTTTGAGAGAGATAGGGACAGTTCTAACTATTTCTGAAGAGACTTAGTTGGTTCTTTTTGGAGACAGCTGCAGCGTTCACAGCAGAGTTTCTGGAGAGACTCTAGCGAATGCTTTCTGGAAAGGATCTGGATGGACCTTCTACCTCCGTGCTGCCGAAATCGAAACTGAACACTCCTTATATTTCTGAACCATTTCAGTCGGATACGATCCAATCACCAACTGTTAGTCGGCGAACGGCAACCTTTTGCGCCAATTCATTGGCCACCAGCCAAGTCAATCAAACTGATCCCAGCCCATGTCTGTCATTGGTGCTGGCCAGCCTACAAATCCATTGTAAGCCAGCACGGGCTTCTGAATTCATCTGCATGAATTAAAGAACAGGCTGCTTACCTTAAAGCCCAATGTCCCCTTCGTTGCATGGATGCAAAATGCATTGACAAAAAAATAAAGTGAAATAAGGGAACAAACAGGCAACGAGCAGGGAAGACCCTTACATCCAACGCCACCCCGCCCCCCCCCCCCCCACCCCCCTCTCCTCCGCAGCTAAAAATAGAAACGCCAGGACACCGACGTTTCTTTATGTGGTATGCAAGACAGAATTCACTGACGCTTATCCAACCATTGCATCCCCATTATCGAATTTGCAAAACCAATCTCTACACTGGTAACTGGCAAGTCTTTAAATGCGTAACAAAACATCCACAATCACGTTAAATTTTCCAGGAATATGTACAATATTAATATTGAACTGTTCTAGTACTATACTGCAACGGAATAACCTTGCATTCCTCGTTTTAAACATTTTTGTAAACGCAGGTGGATTATGTTCTGTGTAAACCAAGCTTGTTTTTTTGTTACGTCGGACATACCAATCCAAGTGCTGCAGGACTAATAACAAGGCTAAGGCTTCTTTTTCAATGGATAATTCTTTTTCTGGCATTGATTTAGTTTTATTTCCGAAAAATACCCTGTAGACATTATATTCCTGCAACAACGCATTTTAGTAGCTTCTACCCCATACCACTGGCATCTGTGACCATTATAAGTGGTGTGAAATAAAACAGGGCAACCAACACCGTTTCGTCTACCAATATGGCCTTCAATCTCTCGACCCATACTTGGTATTTGGTGGGTCACCGCGTTTTCTCTTGCCTCTGCAATCTGACCAACATGCAAATATTGCAGTCTCTAACCGAGCCAGTCAACTTGGTTTTAATCCAGACAGACGTGGTATTACAGATTCAGATTTCTTATATCAATATCATGATTAGTTAACAGTGTACTTTGGTGTTTCCCTGCAAGTCTATCTATTCTCTTTATGTCTCTTGCCTAATGAATATTTAACCAAATTTCGAGGATCATCTATAGTCAAACTACAAGCAGCATTGTAGTTTTGAAACCAATATATATTAAATGAGATTTTAATGGGTTTTATATACAAAGTTTAGCTAAAGACCATACTATCATATTATAGCAGAAATAATCGCTTCGTCCTCCCCGCATACCAATGCCCAGGACATACTGGTGTGTTGGGTCGAGCCTCCCTGGCATCGTTCACATTTGTCCTCCACCCGCAAGAAGAACCTATTCATTCGGATTCTCGTTAGTTGCGCTCGGTGCACCACTCCAGTTGCATTAGGCTTCGCCTTGCACATGTGGAGGTGAAGTTCACCCTTTTCAGACTTCACTCCAGAGTTCCCATCCTATTTCTATTCTACGTCCTCCCATTTGTCCCATGTCTCGTCGAGCGGGCCGCGGACACCCTCTAATAGTCACCCATACAGGTACCCGCAGTTCCCCCTGCCCGTGTCCAACAGTTCCTCGAATGCTGACTGTCTTGGTGCTCCTGGGTATGATGTCACCACCTTTTGGAGGAGGCTTTTACTTGTAAGTGTCACAGTTCATTCCCGTTGCGCAGCTGTACCCTTTCTGTCAGTTCCTCTAACGTTTCGAGTCTGTCGTCCGTTTAGAGGTCCCTAACTGTCAGTGTTCCTCCGTCTGTCTCCACATCTTAAAGATGCATCCACTGTGGTTGGCGCGAAATTGTGGTTACCGCAGATGGAGGACACGGTGGACATTTTGGTAGACCAAAGTGGTTTCCAGATGTTTCCAGATCCGGAGTGTGGCTACTACCACTGGGAGTTTTGAGTATTTGGTTTGCGGGGATGATGTGTTCTATTGCGTCCTCGGAGGGACGACCCTATGCAGGAACTGTCCTCCATCCCCACCCATTCTGCTTCTGGTTCCTTCATCCTTCCCCAAACTCTCTCTGCTGCTGCACCCAGTGTTAGTATTGTAATTTTGGGAGGGCCAGCTCCATTCCACATGTTTCATTTTCTTTGTATGACCCTTTTGGTGATCCTTGGATCTCCACACCTCTCCCCCAACCCAGACGAACGCCACCATTAATGTATCAACTGTGTTAAACAAGGCTTTGGGGATGTAGATCGGTATCGATCTTAAAAGAAAGAGGAATCTGTGCAGCACGTTCGTCTTGATGGTCTGCACCTTCCTCGGAAAGGAGAGTGGGAGTGTGTCCCACCTCTGTAGGACAGATTTAACTTCCTCCATCAGAGTCGTGATGTACCGTTTTATGATCTGTTTCCAATCGTGGGAAATGTGCATCCCCAGGCAGAAGAATGTGCTCTGGACTTGCGTACACGGCAGTCCCTCCAGCTCTGCCCCTCTCCCTTTTGGGTTCACTAGGAGGCTTTCACGCTTGTCCGCGTTGGGTTTGCACCCCGATATGGCCCAGAACACTTTCAGGAGGTTCGTGAGAACTTCTTTGATGCGTTGTGCATCTGTGACATACAGGAGCAGGTCATCCACATAGGGTGAACATCTGACCTATCTGTTCCCTCTATGGATCCCATTCCAATACCTCAGCATTCTGAGGGAGATAGTCAGCAGTTCGGTTGACAGCGCAAATAAAAATGGGGTCAGCGGGCATCCCTGCCTTGTGACCCTCTGCAACCGGGCGTCTTCATTGCTGGTCGTGTTGGTCCAGCCACTTGCTATGCTGGCGTTGCACAGGAGTCTCAACGAGGAGCTGTACCCAGTTTCCAGCCCAAACCAGTTTATTACGACAGTGAAGTACTTCCACTTGCCTCTGTCGCAGGCCTTTTCTGCGTCCAGAGAGATGATCACCTTTGTTGTTTTGTCGCGGGATAGGGTCATAATCAAGTTCAGCATGCACCTTATATTCGCTGTTTGCTCTGTACCCTTGACACGCCAGTTTGGTATACTGCGACCACCCTGGTACACCTTTTTGCAGTCCCCTGCCCAGGGTTTTCCCGGAATTTTCGCGGCTGCATTGAGCAGCAAGTTGGGACTGTAGAATCTACATTCGTTCAAGTCTTTGTCTCTCTTGAGTTTCAGCGGGATAGTGGCATGTGGTAGCGTTGGATGCAAGGTATCCCTTGCTAGAGTGTCTGCAAACGTCTCCTGCAGGTGTGGGCCCAGTAGTGTCATGCATTTTCTGAAGAAGTCACTCGTGAACCCGTCCTGCCCGAGTACCTTCCCCACCGCATTGCCTTAATGCTCTCCATGAATTCTCCCAGTTCTAGAGGTGCATCCAGCTCCCCCTCCTCTCTTCCCCCACGATTAGCATGTCCTGTCCGTCGAGGAACTGTTTCGTCCCCGAGTCCTTTTTGGTGGGTTCAGCGGTATACAGTCCCTGGCATAAGGCCTCTAATGCATCATTGGCCATGTTCAGCTCGTTTACCAGACTGCCATGTTGTCCCTTACCCACGCAATTTCCCTCCTGGCTGCCTGTTTTCTCAACTGGTGGGCAAGCATGGGGCTGGGTTTTCATCGTGTTCCTATATGGCCCCTGTGTCTGGCAGAGTTGTTGCACGGCTTCCCTGGTGGACGGAAGGTTAAAGTCCATTTGTAGCTTTTTATTCTCCCCAGAAGCTATGGGCTCGGGGCTCGGGGCTCGGAGTGTCACAGCCCACCTCCAGCATGCGGTCAACCGAATGTTGACATGCCGCCCTCTCTTCACTGTCTCTGTGTGCCTTGTCAGCGATAATCACTCCTCTGATGATATACTTCAGCGCCTCCCAAACGTGGAGGGTTGACCTCGGTGTCCTACTTCTTAGTTCGCCGTGGCCAACCTCCATTGGAGGCGTTGGATCCGGCATGGCTCCAACCTCACATTTATGTAATGTGTAGCATTGTTGGAGATTATGGTCGCAGAGTATTCCGCACTTACTATCCCGGGAAGCACCGATTTCGCCACCACGATGCTGTCGAAACGGGTGTAGGCCCTATGTACCTGTGAGAAGAATGAGAAATCCTTCTCCTGAGAAGTGTGAGCCTCCATGCATCCACTACCCCCATCTGACATATAAATACCCCTAGTTCTCTTTCCATGTTTGACGTCTTCCCCGTTTTGGTGTCTGTCCTGCCCGTCAGCGGGTTCTGTACACACTTAATACCACTACATGGTTCCCCATTCACGTTCCTCTTATTTTTAAAAAATAATTGGTTATTGATTAGTTCAGCTCCTTTGCTCTTTGCTCCCTTTACCATGAATTAGTATGTTGGACCTTCACGAAAACGTGAATTAACCAGTTTTTTGATTGTTGTCACTTCACGTCCTTACTGCTCTCCTCCTGAGTAACTGAGTAACCATGCCATCATATAGTTTCCTTTAAAACAGGCATGTTTTTGGGGAAAAGTGCACCTAAAGTGAATGGAAATGGGTTTACTGCAGGAGGCTATAACAGATTAATTTTATAAAAGTCCAATTCACTTTCTTCCTAAAGTGTGCTGTCATCTTTCATCGATTTGGAAGATACTTTTGTGATTTCTCAAAGATTAGTTGTGGACAGATCTATTCGGTAACAGCTGTTGATTATTATTTATTGAATGTAATAGAAGTCAGACTCCGTTCTCGCGCATCTGACTCTTCAACACTGTAATTACTATTAGATTAGGACTCTTGTTTCTTATGGTCACCTTTGGTCTGAGAGAATCTCTAATTTGGGACACTTCTGTATGTTAGTTTTGACAAATCTCTGTGAGGAATCATTCGTGTAGGGATAATTTAATCAGCCCAGCCGAATCAGATCCATTGCCATTGTCATTTGATATTTGATTGATGTCTGTCAATAATTCCTGTTTCTTTGAGTCATTCACTTCCCAATGAGTTTTTTAAATTCCCACACGATCTACCGTTGAAATATCGTGTTGAAAAAACGGCAGTACTTCCCTAGAATTCTCTGTAACCATGGTGAAAGTGCCACTTTCACTCCTTCCAAATCATTCTCCAAATGTAAATCTATTCCTTCCATTGGGAATTAATTAACCCTTACGACAACTGCGGCCCTGACCCCGAAATCGCACTCTAATTGTACTTCATACAATGAAACTGGAATGTAATCTCCAAATATCCCATTCAGTAACACCTCAGCATACGTTCAGCGCTCTGGAGGGAAAAAAACAAATCCGTCTCCAATAAACGAGTTCCAGTAGCATCTCTGTCCCTTAAGATAATTAAGGGTTTGGCTACGCCAGTTGATGAAAATGGTGAGACTTTCACTTCAGACGTTAATCCGGAATATCTCTCATCTACTTCATTCCTCAACCCCCCCCCACCCCCCTCACTCCCCCCCCCCCCCCCACTCCCGCATAGCAGTATTTACCCTAGGTCTCCATAGTGCAGTTAAAGCTACAATCTGCCCCGTAATAGTCTAGACTTGTGTTCCCTTCTCAGAATCCCCTTTATGAACTCCCACAAGTTCCACGGGCTTTCGTTGCAACCTGTACTATGCTGACAGAACGTGCCCCACACTTATAATTGTAACACCTAGACTTATGCATCTCACCTTCACCCTCACGAGATTCCATCCTTGTGTGATTAAGCGTATTTGAAGCACATACTGCTATCCTTTTTCCCCTTGACTATCTGTCTTCTTGTCACTCTTCCACGTCTTACTTTTTTTAAACATCATGGTTGTGGTGGGAAAAAAAGTTTACATTTTGGGACCATCTTATGATCGTCAGCAGTAATTGATGTCTGCCTAGCTATCGTAATCCTTTGGCCTTCAACATGAGTTTTTACTGTATAAGATACGGAATTCTTAAATTCCTCTAAGAGGAATGAACCCTCTCAGGCCCTCATAGGTATTTTTACCTGCTAATGCTTGTACTTACCTCTCAGAGTTGCTCTGCATAACCCTTTCAAATTCTGCATTGGTCGGTCCCGGTTGTCTCCTAGAATTCCGAAAAGTTTGCCTCTATGCTTCGGGAACCAATTCGTAGACGTCCAGAATAGCCTTTTCTTTACCTCGTTGTGATTCAGAGACACCCGCTCTGACAGGGGAGTATACACGTCCTGTGCCTGCACCGTCAATTTACTCTGCATGTGTAATTTCCACTTTTCTCTTAGTCACTCCATTCGGGTGTTATTTTCTCAAAACCCCAGGAAAAGGTTTCTACCTCTTTCACATCGAATTTTGAGAAAGCCTGTATAAATTTAAACATATCGTCACAAAATTCCATTCCAGGATTAATTAAGGTTGTAATCTGGAGGGATTCAGATTTTTGGGACATTGGAATCGGTTCTGGGAGAGGTGGGACCATTTCAAATCAGATGGTCTACACCTGTGCAGGACTGGAACCAATGTCCTAGGGTGTTGTTTGATAGCGCTGTTGGGGTGGGTTTAAACTAATGTGCCACGGGAATGGGAATCAATGCAGCAAGTCGGAGCGTAGCAAAGAGAGGATAGAAACAAAAGTCAGAAAGGAGAAAAGTGGAAGGCAGAGAAACAGATTGAACTGTACCTATTTCAATGTTCCGGGGTACAGATGCTAGAGGAAAGATAGAGCAGGAGGTGAGAGAGGAGGGGGAGTTGCGATTTTGATTAGGGACAGTATCATGGCAGTACAGAGAGAGGATATATCCGAGGGGTAGAACTGAAAAATATGAAAGGTGAGATCACTTTGATAGGTCTGTACTTTTGACCCCAAGTAGTCAGCAATTATTCCGGTATTCAGGAGCAAATATTTAAAGAGATTCCAGATAACTGCCTGCAAATGTGGATGTTAATAGTTGGGGAGTTTAGCTTTCCCAACATTAACTGGGACAGCCGTAGCACTAGGGGTTTAGATGAAGAGAAATTTGTCCAGTGTATTTCGGAAGAGTCCTCATTCAATATGTGGATGGCCCGAATAGAGAGGGACAAAACCTGACTTCCTCTCGGGCAATAAGGTAGGGCAGGTGACGAAAGTGTTAGTGAGAGATCACTTTGGGACGAGGGACTATAATTCCATTAGCTTTAAGATAGCTATGGAGAATGACAGTTCTGGCAAAAAGTTACAATTCTAAATTGGGGCAAGGCCAATTTCGAGGGTAATAGGCTGCAAAATTCAAAAGTTGATTGGGGGTGCCTATTTGCAGGCAAGGGGACAGCAGGTAAGTGGGAGCCTTTCCAAAAGGTGTTAACTAGGGTTCAGGGTGAGCACATTCTCTTAGAGTGAAGAGCAAGGCTGGTAGAAGGAAGGTACCGTGGATGACTCGGAATATTGAGGCCATGGTCAAAAGGAAGACGGTGGCATATGACATACATAGGCAGCTGGGATCAAGTCGATGCCTTGAAGAGTGTAGTGCTTGCCGGAGTAGAGTTATGAGAGAAATAAGGACGGTAAAAAGGGGACATGAGATTGTTTTGGCAGAAGGCAAGCAGAAATCCAAAGAGCTTTTACAGGTACATACAGGGTAAAAGGTGACGAGCGAGCGGGTAGGGCCTCTTTAAGATAAACAAGGTCATCAATGTGCAGATCCACAGGGGATGGAGAGTTCCTAAATGAACATTTCTCGTCAGTATTGACGTTGAGAAAGGGCGAAATGGTAGGAAAATTGGAGAAATCAAAAGTGATGTCTTGAAGAGCATACATATTACTGAGAAGGAGTTGCTCGAGGTATTAAAGAACATCAGGCCTCCCCGACCTGACTAAATATATTCCAAGACGTTGTGGGAGGCTAAGGAGGAAATTTCCGGCCCGCTGGCTGAGATATATGAATCATCGACAGCCACAGGAGAGGTGCCTGAACATTGGAGTATAGCAAATGTTGTGCTCTTGTTTACTAAGGTCTGTAAGGATAAGCCAGGTAACTACAGATCACATAGCCTTACTTCTGTAGTAGCTAAATTGTGAGAAGGTATTCTGAGGGACAGGATCTACAGGCATTGAGATAGGCAAGGGCTAATTAGGGAATGTCAGCAAGCCTTTGTAAGGGAAAAGTCATGTCTCACGAATTTGATTGAGTTTTATAAAGGGGTAACCAAGAAGGTAGATGAGGGCAGTGCAATCGACGTTGTCTACAAGGACTTTACAAGGCCTTTCACAAGGTACCGCATGGTAGGTTGTTGAAAAAGGTTAAATCTTACGAAATCCAGGGTGAGGTAGCAAATTGGTTGCACAATTTTCTTGGCGACCGAAGCCAAAGGGTGATTGTGGAGGATTGTTTTCAAACTAGAGGCCTGTGACCAGCGGTATGCCTCAGGGATCTGTACGGGGTCCAATGTTATTTGTTATATATATTAGTGATTGGATGAGAATGTAGGAGGGAGGCATGGTTAGTAAGTTGTAGATGGCACTAAGATTGGTGGCATAGAGGATAGTGAAAAAGGTTATATAAGATTGCAGCAGTATCATGACCGAATGGGCCAGTGGGCCGATGAATGGGAGATGGAATTTAGTTTGGATAAATCTGTGGTGATGCATTTTGATAGACCAAACCGAGCAGGACCTACTCTGTTAATGGTAGGGAGTTGGGGAGAGTTGCAGAACAAATAGATCTAGGGGTACAACTTCATAATTCCTTGAAGGTGGAGTCGCAGGTGGACAGGGTGGTGAAGAAGGCATTCAGCATACTAGGTTTTATTGGTCAGAATATTTAATACAGGAGTTGGGAAGCCTTGTTGAAGTTGTACAACACATTGGTAATGCCACACATGGAATACTGTTTTCAGTTCTGGTCACCCTATTACAGGGAGGATGTTATTAAACTAGAAAGAGTGCAGAAATGATTTACGAGGATGCCACCAGGACTTGATGGTCTGAGTTATAAGGAGAAGCTGAATAGGCTGGGATTTTTCTTCCTGGAGCGTAGGAGGTTGAGGGGTGAACTTATAGAGGTATATAAAATAATGAAGAGCATATGTAAAGCAGACATCCGACATCTTTTCCCAAAGGTAGAGGAGTCTAGAACTAGAGGTCACAGGCTTAAGGTGAGAGAAGAGAGATACCAAATAGACCTGAGGGAAAATTTCTTCCCGAAGAGGGTGGCGAGCATCTGGACCGAACTGCCAGAGGCATTGGTGGAGTCGAGAACATTTATTTCCTTTAAAAGAAGTTCGGCAGTTACATGGGTAGGGTGGGTATAGAGGGGTATGGGCCAAATGCAGGCAAGTGGGACTAGCTTAGTGATAGAAACTGGGCGGCATGCACAAGCTGGGCCGAAGAACCTGTTTCCATGCTGTGACCTGAAAATATCTGTTAAGCACCCCTCCACCTTTTGGCAGCTCCACGCTCACGTATAATGGTTTAAGCTGGAGTTATTTCTCTAAATCCAGCTTCTTAATTTCAATCTCCATTTCCTTTTCTTTTCCCTTTTCCTTTGCTTCATTATCATTTCACTTTTTCTTTTTGCCCATTCTTTTTGCTTCAGCTCCATTTCCTTTGGGTGCAAATACACCGATGTTCAAACTTATTGCAGTTGGTGTCGGTCTATGTAGAGTTTTTGGATCGCAGACTACCATATATACCGTAACTGCTTGCAGATCGACAAAATCAGCTCAAAATTATTCACCTGGATTACAAGATACAGGCCTTGTCTGGTATCAGGTGGTGAAGAAGCATCATGACGTAGCAGACGTCAAGTAAAGGGGCTAAAAATGTTCTAGATCGTCCTTGAGGACCAATGCCTGGTGTTGAATGAAAAAGATAGCTGCTGAGTGGGTAATGGTAATGAATAGTCAGAAAATAGATGGGACGGAGAAGATCGAGAGGGATTCTTAGCGAGGTGAGGGATAAATACAGGCAGAACGTTGGAAAAAAGGAAGCGACATTGAAGGTGCATTAAGCAGATGGGGCTAGAAAGAAAGATGGGAAGATATGACGTGGGCGATAAAAAAGACAGTTAGACCAACAGATATGGAGATAGAACTGGAAAGAAGAACACATATCTAAACAGAAGAGACATATTGTATTCAATCAAGCTCTGTGTGCTTCGAACGTTTCATTTCAGCTCTCGCTCCATAGTTTACCATTCGACGGTATCTCTCTCTCTCACCCTCTCTCTCTCTCTTTCGTTCTCTCTCACTCTCTCACTCTTTCTCTCACGTTGATGTGAAGTCCCTGCATAGTGATCAGTCCCACATTAATGAGTGTTTGTTAGATTTGTCCCTTTTGGTGTAGCTCCATGAGCGATTCGATTTGAAGTCTGGCTTCGCTGTTTCATATCGTGTTTTTGGGGGAGAAAACAAGATTCAAAGGAACACCTGCAGAATATGCCCGGCTCAATATACCATAACATTATTTTAATTAAAATGTTAAGGTAACATTATTTCAGGGTTCGTCGGTGCTCGTATAACATACGACTTCCATACCACTTGTAGCGACATGCCAAATGATATCTGTGAAAGGATTTTGTTTCTACGATTTAACTAATCTAACAATAATATTCAGTGGGTATTTCACGGCGCTCTTCAGCTCACCTCTGAACTTAGTCTGGCTCGCAGCGTAAATACACGTGTTTGAACAGGAACTGAGTAGCTGCAGCATTGCTGCGAGGCGTTCTGTGATGAAGCGTGGGTCAGTGCCTGAGTCGTAGTAGCGAATATTTGAAATCCGTCGGTAAATGTTGTACACTACCTGTGTCACCCATAACAGTATGAAACTGCCCGATATGCTGAAGAGAAGAACGATGGATTTCTTCCGATTCTCTATCTCTGGATCCTTGCGATTTTCATTATTCGTGCTGCTGGTGAGGGCCATGCGGGCTTTACTGGCAGTCAGAATACGTTTGACAGTCAGGGCATTGAACAGTAAAATCAGAACAAATGGAAACGTAGGTGTTAAAATGCGGTGTAAAAGTTCAAATGCGGTCCAGGCGGGGGAAGTAAAGAAACTCTTTATGAAGGCACAATACCAGGGGACATTATTAAGTATATACTTAGGTTTATATATAAAGTACCAGGGGACAGATTCTAAGCAGCTCAGCACAGTCACTGTTCCGAGAACCAAAGCCGCCGTTTTCTCGTTGCAATATTTTTCTTTCAGCTTCTTGCAGCAAATGGTCACAAATCGATCAAATGTGAAAGCAACCGTGAACCAAACAGACATTTCTGTGGTAGCGAACCTCGTGAATGTTATGAGAGAACACACAGGAGTGATAAATAGGAATGAATCTCGGAAATATACCCGAGCTACTTGCGTCAATAGAGGATCAGAGATAACGACGAGGAGATCGGCCACTGACATTCCAACCAGGTAGCGAGTTATGCATTTGGAGAGACCACAGTTTTGTCGGTATAGGATTACAATGGCCACTAAATTAACTGGAAGAAAGAGAATAGGTATCAGAAATGCATAACCACCATACTGAGAACCAACGCAATAGCGTGACAGGATGTGGAATGGGATTTCAGAATTCGTTGCAACATCGAATGGTGTAAAATGAATAACATTTTTGTATTCCCTTCGGCAGCACGTCTTTTGGGGAAATGTGCACAAACAGTTATCAGTAATAAACTGCGCAATTAACAGTGAATGCAAATGCAAAGCTGGTCCAATGGCAATGAGGAACAGAGAAGGAGATATATGGAGCTGCGATCTGAATTAATCTGCTGAATGGCGGCCATGATATCTTAGGGCAAGTGGGGCACGACCACTCCCAGTGCAGAGAGCCTGAGGTATGTTCAGAAAGGTCAAAATTCCGACAGTTTTTAAGTTGAGGGTAAGTTATCGACTGGAGTATGAAACTGAACACCGAAACTGTGACTGAGGGAAGGAGGAAAGGAAAAACGTGTGCAGGAGCGGGAGGAGTGTCACCGAAAGATACGTTAGCAAAATGGAAAAAACTGAAGCAACAGTTGAGAATAAATAGGATTCAATTAAATAATGGGAGAGAATATGATTACCAGGGGGAGATTGAGGCAGAGTTAGACGAAATTTAATTCGCTGCTCCCAGGAACATGGGCCAATCATTCGCTTCAACCATTAATCACGATGGTTCTCGTGAACAGCTTGATCAGCATAACGTGGGGAATGCTGCAGTTCAGTTAAGGGGGAGGGGAGTGCGGTCTGCTGAAGCAACATTGCACCAAGATTCACGTTTCAATTTGGAACTGTACCTTGCGATGGTAAAGGTTCCAACGTTGTTTGTATAATCTGGTTGACCAGAAATCTTTAACGCTCTACGCCTGCTGCTGGCACGTCGGGATTATTAAATTGATAACCAAACTGTTTGTCAGCAATCTGAATGTACCTTACCCGACTATCATGTCCTGGAGTTGGAGTCGAACACGTAACTTTTGGCCTAAAATTATGAATGATGCCCCCTGCGCCACAAGACTTCCTCGCAGCAACATATGGGTCCCTTAAGTTAGCTTCGTGCAGGCAATGAGCAGAAATGAGCATTAAAATGAATTAATCCAATCAGGCTCGGACTATGCTAAATTCGGCGGCCTCAGAACTTTGCAAGTTCAGTATTTAATTAGTGAATTGCATACAGTGAATTAATGCCCACACTTTTATGTTTTTTTCAGCAGAAATTTATGGTATGAATTATTCACTAAACTGGATAGGACAACATACGGAGAGTAACAGTGGTAAAACTAAATCAGTCATCTCAGAGTTTCAATCAGCACCTTCTCGGGATATTTCGACAGCCAATCCTCAAGAATTATTGCTATGAAGGGAGGTCAATCTCTGGTGATTCTACAAATTTGGGAGCCCCCGTCAGGACCAATGTAACAGCTAAAGGCTTTCGCACAAACCCGTCCCCAGCAGGTTGTCTATTGTCCGCGAACCTGTCCTGACGCCAGCTTAAATCCTGCGGCGGTGGGATGAGAATCCTTCGTGGGCAGTAGGCATCCACTCAAGGGCCTCAATTGCCGACTGGCATTCGGCACGTCCAAAGACATTTCCATCGCTGGAATATTTATGTACGTGGCAGTTGCGAATAGCTCGCCGGGAAGGGAGCGTAATTATTTCCCCCTCTGTTTACCTCTCATATCCGTTCTTCCCACTCTTTTGCACACACACTCTCCTTCTCCTCCTTCTAATGTTGAGGGACATCAGTCCAGCAGCAACATATTGAATTATAAATTTTTAAATACCCATAAGTGATCAAATC
Source organism: Scyliorhinus torazame (assembly GCF_047496885.1). NCBI lineage: Eukaryota > Metazoa > Chordata > Chondrichthyes > Carcharhiniformes > Scyliorhinidae > Scyliorhinus > Scyliorhinus torazame. The sequence continues at coordinate 174,728,140 of NC_092720.1, read as the reverse complement.
ATGGGGTGGATATCAAGGCGAAAGGTACATCTTATTCCCTTTACCACCAGCTAAGATTCGAATGATGAGACGCCACCCATTACATTGCCGCTCTCCCTGCCGTATATAAACGTTGGACATAGCTACATGGCTAGAAGGCGTGGCATCTGCCCCTCTCCAGGAAAGAAATCTCACCTCAGAGATTGTCTGGCCAGTCAAGGAGCGCCGGCGGCTTTCTCTCCAGCAGCACTAGGTGGGTGCGGAATGCAGGCAGTCCCGTTGAAGAGGAACCTGAACTGACATGGAATCCGGAGTGTCGCTGGAGTGATCTTGGTAGCCCACGGTTAGTGAGTGGGGTAAGGTTGTGATGGCGTGGGAATAAGCGGCTAGGGCGAGGGAAAATAATTAAATATATCTCCAAAGGGCGTGGGAGTCGACAAAGGAGATACTCCATTACTGCCCAGGACCAGGTCATGCAGTTAAAGCTCAAAGGCATGACGTCACCGCCAAACCGGGGGCAAAGATTCACAGGTGCTGGAATTAAATCATTAATTGTCGAATCATTGACTGCCAAAGGATCTCACTGGGTCGAAATGTTGTCGGGCCACACGACATCCCGACTGAAAACTCACATTTCTGACAGTCTGTGGCCAGGCACCTAAGTCAATTGTACAAGAGTGCTGCCGCTGGCTGGGACGTGGATGGGGCTGCACAATAGCACGGTGGTTACCACTGTTGCTTCACAGCGCCAAAAACTCGGGTTCGATTCTCGGCTCGTTTCACTGTTTGTGCGGAGTCTGTAGGTTCTCCCCGTGTCTGCGTGGGGTTTCTCCGGGTGCTCCGGTTTCCTTCCACAAGTCCCGAAAGACCTGTTTGTTAGGTGAATTGGACATTTTGAATTCTCCATCCGTACTCCCGAAGAGGTGCCGTAGTGTGGCGACTGGGGGATTTTCACATAACTTCATTGCAGTGTTAATGTAAGCCTACTTGCAACACAAATAAAGACTATTATTGTTAAATCCCATGTGCCTACATTCTCTTTAGTGTTCCCTTTTCACCAACATCATTCTCAGGGTCCAGTGGTGAAACCTCTACGATTGGTTGGATATTTCCACAGAGAACGAAAGACACCAAATGCTCGCCTACATTGTCGGTTACTTCGACAATGCATGTAATAAGCTGTATTCCAGATTGATTTTAAAGAATTGGGAATTCCTCTGCTGGAATTATAAAGTCCTGCGTTAGATGGAAGGATTTCTCAATTAAGATAGCACCTTACAGCTCTTTCTCTCGTCGGCACTCACTCGCAGGCGACTGCTTACATTTAACTAATGAATGCTCAAATCAAAGAACAAAGAACAAACAACAAAGAAAAGTACAGCACAGGAACAGGCCCTTCGACCCTCCAAGCCTGTGCCGGCCGACCATGCTGCCCGTCTAAACTAAAATCTTCTACACTTCTGGGGTCTGTATCCCTCTACTCCCATCCTATTCATGCATATGTCAAGATGACTCTTAAACGTCAGTATCGTCCCTGCTTCGACCACCCCCTCCGGCAGCGAGTTTGAGGCACCTACTATCCTCTGTGTAAAAAACTTGCCACGTCCATCTCATCTAAACCTTGCGCCTCGCACCTTAAATCTATGCCCCCTAGTAATTGGCCCCTCTACCGTGGGAAAAAGCCTCTGACTATCCACTCTGTCTATACCCCTCAGAATGTTGTGGACCTCTAGCAGGTCGCCCCTCAACCTCCGCCGTCCCAGTGAGAACAAATCAAGTTTATTCAACGTCTCCTCATAGCTAATGCCCTCTATACCAGGCATCATCCTGATAAATCTCTTCTGTACCCTCCCTAAAGCCTCCATATCCTTCTTGTAGTGTGGTGACCAGAATTGAACACTATTCTCCAAGTGTGGCCTAACTAATGTTCTATACAGCTGCAACATGACTTGTCAATCTTTATACTCAATGCCCCGGCCATGAAGGCAAGCAAGCCGTATGCATTCTTGACTATCTGCTCCACCTGTGTGGCCCCTTTCAGTGACCTGTGGACCTGTACAACTAGTTCTCTCTGACTTTCAATACACTTGAGGGTTCTACCATTCACTGTATATTCCCTACGTGCATTAGACCTTCCAAAATGCAATCCATCGCAATTGTCCGGAGTAAACTCCATCTGCCATCTCTCCGCCAAAGTCTCCAAATGATCTACATCCTGCTGTATCCTCTGACAGACCTCATCGCTATCTGCAATTCCACCAAACTTTGTGTCTGCAAACTTACTGATCAGACCAGTTACATTTTCGTCCAAATCATTTATATATATACTACGAACAGCAAAGGTCCCAACACTGATGCCTGCGGAACACCACTAGTCACAGCCGACCAATCAGAAAAATACCTTTCCATTGCTACTCTCTGCCTTCTATGACCTAGGCAGCTCTGTATCCATCTTGCCAGCACACCTAATTTCCCGTGTGACTTCACCTTTTGTACCAGTCTGCCATGAGGGACCTTGTCAACGGCCTAACTGAAGCCCATATAGACAACATCCATCGCCCTAGCTGCATCAATCGTCTTCGTGACCTCCTCGAAAATCTCTATCAAGTTAGTGAGACACGACCTCCCTTTCACAAAACCGTGCTGCCCTCGCTAATGCGTCCATTTGCTTCCAAATGGGAGTACATAGATACTCGAAGGATTCTCTCCAGTAATTTCCCTACCACTTACGTAAGGCTCACCGGCCTGTAATTCCCTGGAGTATCCATGCTACCCTTGTTAAACAAAGGGACAACATTGGCTATTCTCTAGTCCTCCGGGACATCACCTGAAGACAGTAAGGATCCAAAGAGTTCTGTCAAGGCCTCAGCAATTTCCTCTCTAGCCTCCTTCAGTATTCTGGGGAAGATCCCATCAGGCCTTGGGGACCTATCTACCTTAATGTTTTTCAAGACGCCCAACACCTCGTCCTTTTGGATCTCAATGTGACCCAGGCTATCTACACACCCTTCTCCAGACTCAACATTCACCAATTCCTTCTTTGTGGTGAATACTGATGCAAAGTATTCATTTAGTACCTCGCTCACTTCCTCTGGATCCACATAGGTTCCCTCGCCTGTCCATCACTGGGCCCACCCTCTCCCTGGCTACCCTCTTGCTTTGTATGCACGTGTAAAAAGCCTTGGGGTTTTCCTTAATCCTATTTGCCAATGCCTTTTCGTGACCCCTTTTAGCGCTCCTGACTCCTTGTTTAAGTTCCTTCCTACTTTCCTTATATTCCACACAGGCTTCATCTGTTCCCACCTTTCTAGCCCTGACAAATGCCCCCTTTTTCTTTTTGACGAGGCCTACAATATCTTTCGTTATCCAAGGTTCCAGAAATTTGCCGTATTTATCCTTCTTCCGCACAGGAACATGCCGGTCCTGAATTCCTTTCATCTGACATTTGACAGTCTCCCACATGTCAGATTTTGATTTACCCTCAAACATCTGCCCCCCATTTAGGTTCTTCAGTTCCAGCCTAAAATGGTTATAATTAGCATTTCCCCAATTTAGCCCATTCACCCTAGGACCACCCTTATCCTTGTCCACCAGCACATTAAAACTTACTGAATTGTGGTTCCCGAAATGCTACCCTACTGAAACGTCTACCACCTGGCCGGGCTCATTCGCCAATACCAGGTCCAGTGTGGCTCCTTCCCTAGTTCAACTATCGACATACTGTTTTAAGAGGCCCTCCTGGATGCTCCTTCCAAACCCTGCCCTGTCCAAGCGCCTAGCACTAAATGGGCCCCAGTCAATATTGCGGAAGTTAAAGTCTCCCATCACACAACCCTGTTGCTTTTACTCCTTTCCAAAATCTGTCTACCTATCTGCTCCTCTATCTCCCCTGGCTGTTGGGTGGCCTGCAGTAAACCCCCATCATTGTGACTGCACCCTTCGTATTCTTGATCTCTACTCATATAGCCTCACTGCCTTCTGAGGTGTAATGTTCTCCCTAACCAGAAGTGCAACTCCTACACCCATTTTACATCTCCCTCTATCCCGCCTGAAACATCTAAACCCTGGAACGTTTAGCTGTCAAACTTGTCCTTCCCTCAACCAGGTCTCTGTAATGGCAACAACATCAACGTTCCAAGCACTAATCCAAGCTCTATGTTCATCTGCCTTACCTGTTGTACTTCTTGCATTAAAACATATGCACTTCAGTCCACAGTCCCGCTATTTTCAGCAACATCTCCCTGTCTGCTCTTTCTCAGAGCCATACTGGCCCTATTTCCTCATTGTCCCTCAATTTTTTCACCTTCTGACCTATTGCTCCGGTACCCACCCTCTTGCCATATGAGTTTAAACCCTGCTCAAATGAGTGAGGATTCAAATGCACAACTCGTCTCTGTCACAGGTGCGGCAGGATGGGAGAGGTATTCGGATTGCCACGCACTTCTTTCGCTATCACTGCTTGGATTCAACTTGAACTCGGCAATCTCCTGGAATGTGTTCCTCCTTCCAATAAAAGAGATTAGGTCATGTATTCATGTTAATATTGCAATGCCGTCAAGATTTAGTGCCCCGACAGGGATGCCATCTGTTCCAGAGGCCCTGTTCTTTAGCTGTCGGGTGGCCTTTTCTACCTCATGTTTGGCTGGGGTTTTGCCAATATGCTGGAGGGCAGCACGTTGTGGGATAGAGGCGAAGACAGTTGATTTGAAGACAGGATCTCTGTCAAGGATGATATTAAAGTGTAAAAATTAGCGGGTATTGGTTGACTGCATCTCTGCTCTTGACGGGTACCTCCATTCATGGCTAGCATTAGGGTGTGGACTCGTGTGCTTGTACCATAGCTGGTATTGCCTGGCTGGAACCCTCACGTGTCACAGTTGGCAAATAACTGAGAGATCTCCTGTCTTTCTCTGCTGGACGTCAGCCTTCAGCTTTCTGTAGTGCTGCTTTCTTTCTCACGAAATGGGTTGATGCTCAGGTCCAGCAGATCCTTGCACTTGCTTCTTACCAGCTCCTGGATATTCTTCCCAAGTCTTAGCGAGGAGCTGAAGAAAACTGTAATTTGTAGAGAAATGGTTTTCAGGAAATTAATGGGATTGAAGGTGGACAAATCTGCAGGGCCTGACAATCTTCGTCCCAGCGAACTTAAGGAAGTAGCCCTAGGAATAGTAGATCAACGGTCGTCATTTTCGAAAATTATTTGGACTCTGTAATGTTTCCTACAGGTTGGGAGGTAGCGAATGTCACCCATCTACTCAAAAATGGAGAGAAGACAGGGAACTATAGACCAATGAGCTTAATGTCAGCAGTAGGGACGTTTCTGTGGTCCATTATCAAACATTTCACAGCACAACATTTGGAGAGCAATGGCGTAATTAAAGTCAGCATGGGTTTACGAAACAAAAATCATGCTTGGCAAAACTACAATTCTTTAAGATATAACTTGTAGAGTTAACCAGTGGGTGTGGTGTATTAAGACTTGCAAAAGGCTTTCGACACGCTCTCACATAGCAGATTAATATGTAAACGTAACGTGTGTGGGATTATGCGTGATGTATTGAGATGGATAGAAAGCTGGCAAGCAGACAGGAAGCAAAAATTTGGAACATATAAGTTATTTTCTGGTTGACAGGCGGTGACTGGTAGGGTACCAGAGGGACCTGTGCTAGGAGCCCATTATTCACAATATATATAAACTTTTTAAAATATATATATATTTATTAAAGTTTTTTAACAGAATTTCTCTCCCTTACAAACAATAACCCCCGCCCACCTCATAACAAAAAAAAAACGAGAAATCGTGCAGAGCAAGATATATACATGGCAAAATGATATATTTATACAGCTTTGTACACTGGCCCTCACCCGTACGTGCCAGTTTCCCCAACCCTTCATGTTAGCTCTTGCTCATCCACCCTCCCAGGCAGTCCCCCCTTTCGCCCCCCTTCCCCTCCCAGGAAGTCCCCTCCGCCCCCCCCCCCCCAGGGTGCTGCTGCTACTGACTGACCTTCCTCTAACGCTCCACGAGATAGTCTAGGAACGGTTGCCACCGCCTGTAGAACCCCTGCGCAGACCCTCTCAAGGTGAACTTAATCCTCTCCAACTTTATGAACCTAGCCACATCATTTATCCAGTCCTCCAAGCTGGGGGGGGGGGGGGCTTCGCCTCCTTCCACATTAGCAAGATCCTTCAGCGGGCTACTAGGGACGCAAAGGCCAAAATGCCGACCTCTTTCACCTCCTGCACTCCCGGTTTGTCCACTACTCCAAATATTGCTAGCCCCCAGCTTGGCTTGACCCGGACTTTCACCACCTGAGATATTGCTCCCGCCACTCCTCTCCAGAATGCCTCCAGTGCCGGGCATGACCAAAACATATGGACATGGTTCGCCGGGCTCCCTGATCACCTTCCACATCTACCTCTACCCCAAAGAACCTACTCAACCTCGCCCCCGTCAAGTGTGCTCTGTGGACCACCTTAAATTGTATCAGGCTCAGCCTGGCACACGAGGAGGAGGAATTAACCCTACCTAGGGCATCAGCTCACAGACCTTCTTCGATCTCGTCCCCCAGCTCCTCCTCCCATTTACCCTTCAACTCTTCTACCAGCGCTTCCCCTCTTCCTTCAACTCCTGGTGTATTTCCGACACCTTGTCCTCCCTGACCCTTCCCCCCCCTAGATCACCCTATCTTGAACTTCTTGTGCGGGATCAACGGGAATTCCCTCACCTGTCGCATCACAAAAGCCCTCACCTGCATATATCTAAAGGCATTTCCCGGGGGTAACTCGAACTTCTCCTCCAGTGCCCCCAGGCTCGCAAACGTCCCGTCGATGAACAGGTCCCCCATTCTTCCAATCCCCGCCCGATGCCAGCTCTGGAACCCCCCGTCCATCTTCCCCGGGACAAACCGGTGGTTACCCCTGATCGGGGACCACACCAATGCCCCCATTGCACCACGGTGCCATCTCCACTGGCCCCAGATCTGTGGCATTGCCGCCACCACCGGGCTCGTGGTATACATTGTCAGCGAGAGCGGCAGCGGTGCCGTCACCAACGCCCCCAGGCTCGTTCCTTTACAGGATGCCATCTCCATCCTCTTCCATGCCGCCCCCTCTCCCTCCAAAACCCACTTGCGGATCATCGCCACATTTGCTGCCCAGTAGTAGCTCCCCAGGTTTGGCAGCGCCAACCCTCCTCGGTCGCTACTGCGTTCCAGGAACCCTCTCCTTAGTCTCGGGGTATTATTCGCCCACACAAACCCCATAATACTCCTGCCTACTCTCTTAGAAAAGGCCTTAGTGATCACGATGGGAAGGCACTGAAACACAAACAGAAACCTCGGAAGGACCACCATTTTGACCGACTGCACTCTACCCGCCAGCAGGAGCGGTAACATGTCCCATCTTTTAAAATCCTCCTCCATTTGCTCCACCAACCTCGTCAGATTCAGTTTATGTAGGGTACCCCAACTCCTGGCTATCTGAATCCCCAGATACCGAAAGCTCCCCTCCGCCCTCCTCAGCGATAGGTCCCCTATCCCTCTTTCTTGGTCCCCTGCCTGTAATACAAAGAGCTCACTCTTCCCTACATTGAGCTTATAGACCGAAAACTCCCCAAACTCCCTTAGAGTCTGCATGACCTCCACCATCCCCTCCATTGGATCCGCCACGTACAGCAACAGGTCATCTGCATATATCGACACCCGATGCTCTTCACCCCCTCGGACCACCCCCCTCCATTTATTAAACTCCCTCAATGACATGGCCAATGGTTTGATTGCCAATGCGAACAACAGGGGGGACAGGGGACACCACTGCCTCGCCCCTCGGTACAGTCGAAAGTACTCCGACCTCCGCCGGTTCATCACTACAATCGCCATCGGGGCTCTGTAAAGGAGCTTAACCCAATTGATAAACCCTACCCCAAACCCAAACCTACGAAGCACCTCCCAGAGGTACTCCCACTCTACTCGGTGAAAGGCCTTCTCCGCGTCCATAGCTGCCACAATTCCGCCTCTCCCTCCTCCGATGGCATCATTATCATGTTTAAGAGCCGCCGCACATTGGTGTTTAGTTGCCTGCCCTTTACAAATCCCGTCTGGTCCTCGTGGATCACCCCCGGGACACAGTCCTCGATTCTCGTGGCCAGCACTTTTGCCAGCAACTTTGCATCCACATTGAGGTGCGAGATCGGCCTGTACGATCCAGATTGCAGTGGGTCCTTCTCCCGCTTTAGGATCAAAGAAATTGTCGCTTCCGACATTGTCGTGGGCAGTGTCCCCTCCTCTCTTGCCTCATTAAAGGTCCTCACCAGTAGCGGGGCCAACAGGTCTGCGTACTTCCTGTAGAACTCCACCGGCAATCCGTCCGGTCCCGGGGCCTTCCCCGCCTGCATGCTCCCCAAACCCTTGCTCAGCTCCTCCAACGCAATTGGTGCCCCCAAACCAGCCACCTCTTGCTCCTCCACCCTCGGGAATCTCAGCTGATCTAGGAATCGTCTCATCCCCTCTTCTCACTGGGGGCTGGGATCTGTACAGCTCTTCATAAAAGGCCTTGAATACCTCGTTTATTTTCATCGCACTCCGAACCGTGGCTCCCCTTCCATCTTTGACTCCCCCTATTTCCCTCACTGCCATCCTCTTACGGAGCTGGTGTGCCAGCATCCGACTAGCCTTTTCCCCATACTCGTAGGTCGTCCCGCGCGTTCCTCCACTGTGCCTCCGCCTTCCCCGTGGTCAACAGGTCAAACTCCGCCTGGAGCCGTCGTCTTTCCCCAAGTAATCTTTCCTCCGGGGCCTCTGCGTTTAACCTGTCCACTCTCAAAATCTCCCCCACTAACCTCTCCCTTTCAATACCCTCTGTCTTCTCCCTATGAGCCCTAATGGAAATTAGCTCTCCCCTGATCACCGCCTTCAACGCCTCCCATACCACCCCCACCCGCACCTCCCCATTGTCGTTGGCCTCCAAGTTCCTTTCGATAAACCCCCTCACCTTCCCACACACCACCTCGTCTGCCAGCAGTCCCACATCCAGCCGCCACAACGGGCGTTGATCCCTCTCCTCTCCCAGCTCCAGTTCCACCCAGTGCGGGGCATGGTCCGAAACGGCTATAGCCGAATACTCCATCCCCTCCACCCTTGGGATGAGCGCCCTACCCAGAACAAAGAAATCTATCCGGGAGTAGGCTTTGTGTACATGGGAGAAGAAAGAAAATACCCTGGCCTGCGGCCTTGCAAACCGCCATGGGTCCACTCCCCCCATCTGATCCATAAACCCCCGACGTACCTTGGCCGCCGCTGGCCTCTTTCCAGTCCTTGATTTGGAGCGGTCCAGTGCTGAATCCAACATTGTATTGAAGTCCCTTCCCATCATTAGGCCTCCTATCGCCAGGTCCGGAATGCGCCCCAACATGCGCTTCATGAAACCTGCATCATCCCAGTTCGGGGCATATACGTTTATCAACACCACCCATGTCCCTTGCAGCCTACCGCTCACCATTACATATTGCTCTCCATTGTCCACTACAATAGTCTTGGCCCCAAATGACACCTGCTTTCCCACCAATATTGCCACCCCTCTATTCTTCGCATCCAGTCCCGAGTGGAATACCTGTCCTACCCATGCCTTTATTATCCTGACCTGGTCCGCCACCTTCAGGTGTGTCTCTTGGAGCATGGCCATGCCCGCCTTCAGTCCCTTTTCGTGCGCGAACACTCGAGCCCTCTTCACCGGTCCATTCAGGCCCCACACATTCCACGTTATCAGTTGGATTGGAGGGGCTCTCACACCCCCCCCCCCCCCCCACACATGCCCCGCCGACTAGCCATCTCCTTTTCTGGGCCAGTCCCGTGTCCACGCCTCCCTCACCCTCCAGTCCCCCAGAGGGGGGACCCCCGTCCCGACCACCTCTTCTGTGTCCCATTCCCTTTTGGCCACTGCAGCAGCAACCCATTTTCCCCCCTTCTCCATGCCCTCCCTTCCCCCCCCCCCCCCACTAGACCCCTGTGTAGCTTTTTTGCTCCCCCATGTCACTCCCGTAAGTCAGCTGACGCCTGCTGACAACGGCTTTCCCCGCCGTCCCATTGACCTCCCCGCGTGGGAGTCTCCCAATCCATATGCATTCCTTCGTTCCCATCCCGCCTTTCCAAAGCCCGCTCCGCCCCCTCTGGTGCAGCTCCTGTCACGGCCTTGTCTCTCTCCCCCAGCCCTTGTAACATTTCCTGCGCATGATTGACCCCCTATGTACAACAACCATCACACATCAAACCCCAAAACTTCCCCCCCACCCTCACAAACCCTCAGTTAGAGTTCAACTTTTCGGCCTGTACAAAGGTCCACGCCTCTTCAGGCGTTTCGAAGTAATAGTGTTGGCCCTTGTATGTGACCCACAGTCGCGCTGGCTGCAGCATTCCGAATTTCACTTCTTTCCGGTACAACGCCGCTTTGGCCCGGTTGAAACCCACTCTCTGCTTTGCAACCTCCGTTTTCCAGTCCGGGTATATTCGGATCTCTGCATTGTCCCACTTACTGCTCCGCTCCTTCTTGGCCCATCTCAGGACCCACTCTCTGTCCGTGAAACGGTGGAACCTCACCACCGTCGCCCTTGGCGGCTCATTTGCCTGGGGCTTCTTCGCCAGCACCCGATGTGCCCCGTCCAACTCCAGCGGCCTCGAAGGGGCCTTCGTGCCCATCATCGCCTCGAGCAGTGTGCTCGCGTATGCCCCGGCATTAGCCCCCTCCACTCCCTCAGGGAGACCCAGGATCCGCAGATTCTTTCTCCTCGACCTGTTCTCCAGGTCTTCAAGTCTTCCCGCCCACCTCTTGTGTAGCGCCTCGTTCTGCTCCACTCTCACCACCAGGCCCACGAGCTCGTCCTAATTCTAACTGACTCTTTTCTGTACCTCCTGGATCTTAGCTTCGTGGGCCTTCTGGGTGATCCCGAGTCCTTCAATTGCCGAAAGCATAGGCGCCAACATCTCCTTGCGCATCTTCTCGCGCTGCTCCTCGAAGCTGCGCTTGATGAACTCCTGCAGCTCCCCTTTGTCCCTGGCCGCCGCCATTTTCTTTTCTTCGCCTCGCTTCTCCCGTTGCTCCAGTGCCGGGCGTTTGGCCGTTACACTTCTGGTCCGTTTCATAGAAGTTGGAGGGGGACCTCTCGCTTCCCTTCCCCATGGGCTGTGTAAAAAAAAAAAAGTTCCATTGGGGCTCCTCTAATGAGCCCGAAGGTCTGTGGTAGCGGGAGCTGCCGAATCGTGCGGCTTAGCTCCGCATAGCCACAACCGGAAGTCGAGAGGGGATCCTTTTGGCAGTGTTCGCTTCACCAGTCTGCCGCAAAATGTCTATGGAAACTCCTGAAAAAGGTCTGGGAGTCCGTTCCAGACGGGAGCTGCCGAATGCGCGACCTGCTCCTCCATGGCCGCCAGAAAAGCCTCGTCCCTGCTTCTTCAATGGCCTTGGTAGGTCTTTTCACAGTTGGTCCCTCTGCTGCTAGAATTCACCTTTGATAGAGTCAAGTCAGCTTGCAGCTTTAAGCTTGCCTTTCCCCCGCCTGCATGCTGGAAGAGGCCCTGTTTATCCTGTTGCAGCCAAATCATTTACTGTTTCTGCTGGGTCTGGTAGCCAAAAGACATAACATTCGTGGCGGACACTGTCAGGGGAACGCTGCAGTCTTCTTCCCACACCAGAAAATGTCAAACAAATGCCGTGGGGGCCCTGTAAAAGAGCCCAAAAGTCCGTTCCAAGCGGGAGCTACCGAATATGCGACCTAGCTCTGCATAGCCGCAGCCGGAAGTCCTACAATATATATTAACGATGGGACGGAGGAATTAAATGTTTTATCTCGAAATTTGCAAATGTTACAAAGTTGGATGGGAGGGTGAGCTGTGACGAGGACACAGAGATGCTTCAGCGGGATTTGAACAGGCTGAGTCAATGATCACATGCATGCCAGATGCAGTATAATGTGGACAAATGTGAGGTTATTCACTTTGGTGGCAAAATAGGAAGGGAAATTATTATTTGAATGGGTGTAAACCGAGACAGCTGGATAGTCACAGAGAGCTTGGTGTACTCGTGCATCAGTCACTGAAAGAAGGTCGCAGGTGCAGCAGGTAGCAAAGCGACAATTGGTATGTCTCCCTTCATAATTTGAGGATAAGGGGTACACGATTTAGGACTGAGAAGAGGAGATATGTCTTGATCCAGACAGTGATGAATGTGTGAATTCGATACAAGATTAAGTAGTTGAGGCCAACTCGTGTAATTTCAAGAAGGAATTAGATATAACGCTTGGGACTAAAGGAATCAAAGGATATGAGATTGGCGGGCGGGGAGGTGGGACCAGAGTATTGAACTTCATGATCAGCCATGATCACGATTCAATGACGGAGTAAGCTCGAAGGGCCGAACTACCTTCTCCTTCTTCTCTTTTCCATGTTTTTGTGTTTCTATATTTGTCATCGAAAATGCCTCGCAGCGGGATTCTCCATTCCTGAGACTAATGGCTGGATAATCGAATTTGGAGGCTATGTCTAATCTTACGAGCAAAACGTCGGCGCGGCCCACGCAATGATGCTCCGCCCGGTGGGGGGTTAGCAGCTGTGCCACGTCAAACCTTCTGCAGATACCGATGTAGAATAACCGGGTCTGTGGCCGTGCATGCGCATGGCATCGAACTGCGTCGGCTGCACCGTACAACATGGCGCCAGCCGCGCCTGGACCCGGCCTGCCAGATAGTGTCCCCCTGTAACCTCGCATGAGTCGCCGGATTCACGATTGAAACTCAGGAGGCTGATAAGCGGCAGCCGCATATGCACACTTCATTCCACACACACAGCACCTGAGCCAACAAGATGGCAGTAAGGAAACCGGTACAGTGATTCACGGGAGATAAGCTTGAGATCCTCCTTGACGCCATAGAGGAGAGGCGGGCCACCTTATACTCGGCCGTGGAAGGACGCAGCCAGCTGCCACCATTCGCAGTCCCAGGGCTCAAGTGGCAGAGGCAGGAAACGCCACGAGCAGCACCAGCTGGACCGTCCGGCAGTGCCATAAAAAACTGCATGGCCTCCTCAGGCTGGCGATGGTGAGGAGATAGCACTGTGCATCAACGCGTGTCCCACACACCCGTAACCATAACACCTCCTAACGCGTAGGGCGGTCGTACTCCCAACCTGTACCACATCCCGGAATCCATTCCGGCCTCATGGCCCGGTGCCGTGGTCACTGAAGCCACCCCATAGGCTGCATGCACCAGACTGTCTAACACTGTGCATTTTTTTCCCGCCTCCCCCCCTCCCCACCCCCACCCCTATCCAGGAGAATGCCGCCCATGACTGCAGAGAATGGGAAAGACTGGAGATGGACCGTCGGACTTGTAGACGTCCATCACAGCAGAGCAGAGGGCCCTGGACGGGGTTGGCGAGGCCGAGAAGAGGGCAATCGGTCGGAGGATAACGGCCTCGGGCAAGGAATTGAGACCCCTGAGCTGCGGTTCCCTGTCAAACGTGGGTGGCCCCCATACACCACCCACACACCCTACCCCACTCCACCCTCACCTCCAAATCACTACTACTCCACCATCCCCCCACATCACCCTCAAACCGCACTCATCCCCACACCACCCTCACTCCCACCCTCGCCCAACTCTCACACCACAACCATCTATACACCACCCCGCACCCACACATACCCCTGCGTCGCCTTTACCCCCAACCCACCCCTGACACCGCCCTCATCGCCACACCACCCCCACACCACTACTATACCTACAGCACCCGCAACACACTCCCGAACCTCCCACAATCCCCTCCCGATCGCGGTCTAATCATGCGAAATTTCATGTGTCTTCCAGGACATGCTGGTCATGGGGGAGGTCTTTCTGGCTTCCCCAGCCTCACCCAGAGCCACAGACATAGCCCAGGGTGCCACGTAGGGGGACAATGAAGCCAACACAGAAGAGAACCATATGCCCGATGCCAGGGAAACCCCGGCGCTCCAGCCCGAGGATGACACGGATTTCCCATCACAGCTGTCTTCACCACCTTCCACCAAGCCAGAGACCCTTACCTCGGTTAGGCAATTTCGTCAAGAGGGCACTATCTAGTGGTCACCACGCAAATGCTCCAGTACATCAGCAGGAGGTAGGAACTGAAGAGATGGCGGATGACCAGATGGCGGCAGACCCCAGGGACTAGCTGTCATCCAGATGCGGTTCAGCCTTCTGGATTGAACAGTGCCATCGATTGTGGTGATGCAGTCGCAGAGCCAGGAACTACATGAGGGTTTGGTAGCGAGTATGCAAAAGCTGTAGGCGCAGGTGTAGGAGCCAAACCATATGCAGGAGCAGGAGGTGGTACCGGTCATGTGTGCCACAAAGCCAAATACGCACGGGGGGCATCCGCAATGAATGCCAGGGGGACAAGGGTTGCGGCTATGGATTAGCATTATCAAAGAGCTGGAGCAACCTGTGCCATCTATGCAAGAGGTCACCGAGGCCCACGAGAGAGCGGCCATCTCTTAAGCAGCCATGTGCCATACCCACCTAGACATTGCACTGGCGCTACAGAGCGTGGCCCAGACACAGCAGGCACAGAGTGTCAGTGGCATTGCACAGACGCTGGTCAGTTTGGGGCAGACATAAAGGGAGGAAGCCCAGACCCAGAGGTCGATTGCGCATTAATTAGCTGATGTGCACAGATGCAGAAGGTGGTGGCAAAGTCAGAGCGTGGTGTGGTGCAGTCCCATTTCGAGGTGGTCCACTCTTTCCTCAATAACACGAGAATGCAGATGCTGGTCAAGATGACAGCAGGTTTCCAGGACTGGCAACGCCAGGTGTTGGGGCAGCCTCACGGGTAAGCTCCGCTCGCAATCACATGCCATGGATAGTCTGGGCCACTGGACACCCCTGAAGAGGAATAGGTGATGGGGATCGTACTAGTGACTCCTGCAAGCGAGGTGTTGAAACACTAGCACCGCGGACTGCCCCCTCCTGATTCTGGTGGATCACATGGACAGCGGACAGAGCAGGGTGGAACCACGACACCTGGGACATCCGAGCAGCAGCCGGGCCCATCCAGGCCTGGTCCCCCAGATGATGTACACCAAAGGGGAGCCAGGTCACAGGGCGGGACTCACAGCAGGCTGACTCCACTCCTGAATAACCATCAATGCATCCAACTAGACTGAGCATTGGAGCCCGAACGACAGAACAGTAGACACCAGTCAAGTCAGCACGGATGCAGGGCACCGTTTAGCAATAGAGGCTTGGGCAGGTATGTGTAGCTGACTTTAACCCTGCAAAGAAGGTACTGTGAAAAGTCCGCAGTCGCCACACTCCGGCGCCTGTTCAGGTACACTAAGGGAGAACTCAGAATGTCCAATTTACCTGGCAAGCACTTTCGGGGCTGTTGGCTGGAAACCAGAGCACCCGGTGGAAACCCACGCAGACAAGGGGAGAACGTGCAGACTCTGTACAGACAGTAACCCAAGCGGGCATCAAACCTGGGACCCTGGAGCTGTGAAGCCGCAACTGGTCAGGCGTTGTGTGTGTGCTTGGCTTACGAATCACAGATCAGGCCAGTGTTTAATGCTCTGGTGTCCCCCACCACCATCCCACCTACCCACACCCTCCCCCACACCCAACCTTCCGCGCTCTGTGACCCCAGGGATTCAATGGGACCCAGTGATGAATTGGCCAGCTCGTATGCATGGATCATCCAGGTGGATGGTGGAAACAGCTTCTCTGGGCAGGAGTCAGACCTTGCCAAATAGTGCGAAGCACCAGACCTCATTGCAGAGCGGGTTGCCATAAAGCTTTCGGATGTGGTATCCATGCCCCAGGCCAGTATCCCCCCCTAGCCGGTGAGCCTGCGAGGCGATCAGGACATCCCGTGCGCGTTGCCCTAGTGCACACGTTATATGGCCTCCCGTGTATGCCTTGGCCCCTTGTCTTGTCCATCCACGCCCTCCCACGCCTCCTCATCGGCAGAGGAGGCCGAGCGTTTACCCTCTCCCTCCAGCATATCGCCCCTCTGCTGCCCGATGTTGTGGAGGAGGAATGTGGTCCGCCCAGTGCTATACTGGCTGGCCACGTCAGAGCAGTCCAACTACCTGAAACGCACCTTGAGGCTGCCAAAGCTGTGTAGGTGTCGTTGTAGTGGGTCACTGCGTCAATCTGTGGCCTTTTGATAGGTGTCAAAGCCACAACTGCAGTGGATAACCCATGTCACACAGGAGCTAGGGCCCCAGCCGAGGGTGCACCACGAAAAGTCCGGGAATTATGAGTGTGCCACTGCCCAAGTATAGGGTGCCCACGTGCACGATGCGCATCAGGTAGTTACACGCCAGCTGTACGTGCATTCAGTGGAACCCCTTACAGTTTTTGTAGAGCGGACTGTCATCTACAGGTCCTCCTCGGGTGACATGCATCTCGTCGATAACCCCCTGGGCCCAGGGCATCTCGCCGTCAACGGCACTGAGTGCTGTGAGTTCCCAAGCAAGTCCCCACACAGTGACTGGAAGGAACTTGTGGCATAGACATTCAGCGCTACTGGAAGGGTGTGTCCTCCCTCATTACCCGCCGTGCCAGGTGTGCTTCGATCTTGCAGCTATCTAGTATTGCCCCTCTGCTCAGTCGGAGACTTCTACGCATTCCCGCTCTGGCATGTCCTCGAATGACAGGCGTTGCTGGTACACACTGCCTCCTTTGCACTTCCTGCTTCTCCTCATCGACGTGCTGGACAGCCGGCTCTCCATCCCCAACGGCTGCTTCCTGTTCCGAGGGGCACCCTCTGCTACTGCACACTCCGCTGATGCAGCTTCCTACTAATGTAGCTGCAGCTCGATCCGCCACAGGTCATCTTCCAGTGCTGCGGCGCTTAGGTGGAAGGTCTCCACAGCTAATTATTCCAATAACCATTCTCTGCAGGGGGTGAAAGGCTGACGTTAGCATTGTGCATAACCCCGTACCCAACCAGTTCCAACGGGCTACAAAGTGGGCCTGGTTTAGACTGCGAAATCTGCCTCCCCGCCCCCGACCAACCCTCAGCCATCCTCACACCCAAGCCCAGTCAGGCGATGGCGCCCTTCCCTGGTGCCCCGGGTACCATCAGCTGGCACTATCCTTGCCAGCAGTACGCCCTGCCGCCCCCGACCAGTGCCCCACTGTCAGGGCTACCGTGAGCGTTGCCCTCGGTTGGCCACCTAATGCCACGTCGGCAGGTTGCGGCTGGTTTCAAGGGGGTACAACGGTGAGTGGGGTGCAGGGGCTGAGGTGCGGGTTGGTAGGGTGGAGTGTAGTGCCAGCGGGTGGTGGTGTGGGAGATTGGGAACTGGGGTGTGGGGCACGCTTAAGGCGGGTGTCACTCTGCAGAACCAGGGGCCACGGTGGATGTTCAGTGGGATGCAGAGCAAGATATCTGCCTTGCAGGATGCGGCAATTGCTGTCCTTGACTGAGCACCTCCCCTGTCCTGTGGGGGGTTCAACCAGCCCCCCGGCCTTTCCCCGTTCAAACTCCTGGCCCTGGAAGCTCCCCATCATAGTTCGGTGAGTCCGGCCAGTATCGGGACCGGCATCCCATGGTAGCGTCTCTCCATTTCCTGCCTCGTCCCTCTCGCTCATCAGCCATGGCGCCGGTATCCCTATTTTATCCAGCACAAATGGACATCGCCATCGAGAATTCACCCTGCTGGATGTGGAGAATTGCATAGACTGTGGCGAATACTGGGCCTGACCGCCAATGGGGCGGGATTCTCCGGTCGCCAATGCTGATGTCGCGTTCAGTGATCCGGGAGAAGCCACATTTGCGCCGAAATCGGGGTGCGGCCCGATTTGCGATGCTCCGTCCCCTCAAAGAATGCATACCCTCGAAGTCCGCATAGCCCTCCCCGATGCTCTGCCTCCGATGGGCTATGTTCCCGACGGGTCAGAACATTCATGGTATTACTTTTCATGGACTACGCGTGCTGGCTGGAGGCTATGTCCAGCGCCGCCACTGTCGGGGGGGGGGGGGGGGGGGGGTGGAAAGGGGTGGGGGGTTGCTGGGGCATATTACATTGGATTTGATTATTGTCACAGTGGTACAAGGCACAGTGAAAATTAATTTTCTGCGAGCAGTTCAACAAATCATTAAGTACATGAAAAGAAAAGGAAATAAAAGAAAATACATAATAGGGCACCTCAAGGTACACCATGCAACGAGATAACACCAGCATCGGGTGAAGCAGACAGGGATGTAATGTTAGTTAGGCAAGTCCATAAGTGGGTCGTTTCGGAGTCTGGTTACAGTGGGGAAGAAGCTGTTTTTGAGTCTGTTCGTGCGTGTTCTCTGACTTTTGTATATAATGCCCGATGGGAGAAGTTGGAAGAGTGAGTAGGCTGGGTCGGAGGGATCTTTGATTATGCTGCCAACGTTCCACAGGCAGCGGGAGGTGTAGATGGAGTCAATGGATGCGCGGCAGGTTTGTGTGATGGACTGGGCTGTGTTCACGACTCTCTGAAATTTCTTGCAGTCATGGGCCGAGCAGTTGCCATACCAGGCTGTGATGCAGCCAGATAGGATGCTTTCTATGGTGCATCTGTAAGAGTTGGTTAGAGTTAATGTGGACATGCCGAATTTCTTTAGTTTTCTGAGGAAGTATTGGCGCTGTTGCGCTTTCTTGGTGATAGCGTCAACGTGGATGGACCAGGACAGATTTTTGTAGATGTATACCCCGAGGAATTTGAAACTTCAAACCAACTCCACCATGATGCTGACAGGGGTCTGTGTAGTACAATGGAACATTACAGCGCAGTACAGGCCCTTCGGCTCTCGATGTTGTGCCGACCTGTGAAACCAATCTAAAGCCCAGCTACAGTATTCTATTATCATCCATATGTTTATCCAATGATCATTTAGATGCCCTTAAGGTTGCCGAGTGCACTAATGTTGCAGGCAGGGCATTCCACGCCCCTACTACTCTCTGAGTAAAGAACCTACCTCTGACATTTGTCCTTCATCTATCTCCCCTCAATTTAAAGCGATGTCCCCACGTGCTAGCCATCACCATCCGAGAAAAAAGGCCCTCACTTTGCATTCTGAAGTGAATGACCAACTCTTTAGTTTTGCTGACATTCAGGGATAGATGGTTGTTGCTGCACCACTCCACTAGGTTCTCGATTTCCCTCCTGTATTCTGACTCGTCGTTATTTGCGATCCAGCCCACTATTGTTATATCATCAACAAATTGTAGATGGAGTTGGAACCACATTTTTCCATGCAGTCGTGTATAGAGGGAGTATAGTATGGGGCTGAGTACGTAGCCTAGCGTGGCCCCGGTATTGAATACTATTGTGGAGGAGGTGTTGTTGGTTATTCTTACTGATTGTGGTCTGTGGGTTAGTAAGTCGAGGATGCAGTTGCAGTGTGAGCAGCCAAGTCCTAGGTTTTGGAGCATTGATATGAGCTTGGCTGGGATTATGATGTTGAAGGCGGAGCTGTAGTCAATAAATAGGAGTCTGATGCAGGAGTCCTTCTTTTCGAGATGCTCTTGGGATGAGTGTAGGGCCACGGAGATGGCTTCCGCTGTGGAGTGGCTGCGGCGGTACGTGAATTGCCGTGGATCAAGGCGTTATGGGAGTATGGAGGCGATATAGATCATGATCAACCTCGCGAAGCACTTTATTACGATTGAAGTCAGGGCCATGGGACGGTACTGCAATTGAGGCACGTTGCCTGGTTTTCTTTGGCGCCGGTGTGATGGTAGTCTTCTTGAAGCTGGTGGGGACGTTGGAGCGGAGTAGGGGCAGGTTAAAGGTGTCCACGCACACAGCTGTCTGGTGGGCCCTGCAGGCTCTTACTGCACGACCAGGGCTCCCGTCCGGACCCGTCGCCTTCCGAGGGTTCACTTCCACTCTGGCATCAGGAGACGGAGAATTTCACCCTTGGTGTTTCGTCCTCAAGTTACCAAGTGTCACTTCTCAGGGACTAATTATGCTGGCCTTGAGGGCAGTGCAGGCTGTGGGCACTCTCAATACCTAGGTCATGGGGAGTCGTCAGGCTGGCTGTGAGGCTATGTTTGAATAGAGTGCTCTTTTCAAGCTCGTTGAGTGCCTCCGAACTGATTTGCCTGTGGTATTGTTCCTATTACTTTGGGGCGACATTGATGTTTATTATGGAGCAGATTAGATGGTGGTCTGTCCAGCAGTAGTCGGCTCCTGTCATGGCACGTGTGGTACGTACATCCTTGTTATGCCTCACTCAGACAATGACGCAGTCAAGCAGCTGGTAGTTCTTGGTGCTGGAATGTTGCCCAGAGTTTGTGTACTTGACTGTCCGACAGAAGAAAATGGTGGTCATGACAAGGCTGTGTTCTCGGCATTTTGTCAAGAGAAAACGCCCTTGGAGTAGGATTTCTCTACACACTCTGCCCATTACACGACTCCAGAGGTTTGTGTCCTTTCTAACACTGGCTTTGACGCCCTCAAGGAGAGCAAGCTTGGGGTCTGTTGGGATCAAGATCAAGAATTGTATGTGGCTGGAGTGCAAACAGGTTTCGGACTCGTCGGTAGCTTGCGGTTTTGGGCTGGCTGAAGTGTTATGTAGCTTCCAGGGCCATGGGGTTGAAGGGGGAAGGGCCGCGGGGCCGGGGTGACACCCCCCAACAGGACGGGGGCGGTGCCCAGTCACGGACCGCAATTGCCGTATCTTGCAAGGCAGACATCTTGCTGTGCATCCTACTGACCTTGCGGACTGTAGTGCTCTGGTTCTGGGCTAAATAATGTCTAAAGGTCAGGAGGCATTCGTTTATCCCGCCAAATCTGAGATGGTTAAACCTGTAGTTTCTTCCCGTGTCAGCCTCCCCGAACAGGCGCCGGAATGTGGCGACTAGGGGCTTTTCACAGTAACTTCATTTGAAGCCTAGTTGTGGCAATAAGTGATTTTCATTTGATTTCATCATGATGAAAGCAAACCCCTGGAGGCGGCAATTAGCATCTGGTTTTTGTTTCCAGTAGAATGTGTAGCCGCTATCTGGTTCCTTGTTCTGGCCCTCGAGCCG
Organism: Scyliorhinus torazame; assembly: GCF_047496885.1. Lineage (NCBI taxonomy): Eukaryota > Metazoa > Chordata > Chondrichthyes > Carcharhiniformes > Scyliorhinidae > Scyliorhinus > Scyliorhinus torazame. Next base: position 174,707,125 of record NC_092720.1, on the reverse strand, counting down.
TCCAGATGACCTAGCTTCGAATACTGACATCTCTGTCACAACGCAGTTGCCAGGCATTGATATCAACGCTCTGTTGCTGTCTCTTGCATCTGGATCATGAATTTCCATGTAACAAACTTAATTTCAAGGGTTTGAACTTTCCTTTGTGTGAGTTTCTTTAATGTGGATTTGCGTTTCTACAGCAGCTGCCAGGCGGGCTTCAGAGCTTCAGGATTGGTCCAGTGGCAAGGGGATCCAAGAAGAAAGGCTGCCAGCATCAGGTGTTTGAGCTGAGAACATAAAACATACAGTGCAGAAGGAGGCCATTCGGCCCATCGAGTCTGCACCGACTCACTTAAGCCCTCACTTCCACTCTATCCCCATAACCAATAACCTATCTAACAGTTTTTGGTCACTGAGGGCAATTCATCATGTCCAATTCGCCTAATCTGCACGTCTTTGGATTGTGGGAGGAAAGCGAGCACCCAGAGGGAACCCACGCAGACACGAGGAGAACGTACAGACAGTGACCCATCAGGGAATGGAACCTGGGACCCTGGCGCTGTGAAGCCACAGTGCCAATCGCTTGTGCGACCGTGCTGCCCAACATACAAGAACAGACAAACACATACTCGTACTTTCTTAATTTCCGCTTCCCACAACATCTCTAGATAGATAAATTTCAGTTTTGCCTGTTTTATTCGCTAAATTCTTGCGCTTTATGCCCCGCTCTTTGTTATCACTCTCTGCTCGCTGATCTGCCGTTCTATATGCTGTACTCTCCTCGGTGAATTATCTTTCTTTAGAGCCTTGCTATCTTCGCCGCTGTCTGTCTCTTTATAATAATCAACATTGCATGTAAATGGAAGAACGAATGATTCCAGCAGAAACAAATTGTAAGCTCATAACACATAATATTACATATTATGCATTTCATATTACGTCACCAGCCAATGAGAGGCGTTTTGTCACTGGAGTCTTGATTCAGAGACCCAGAGAAATGCTCTGGGCACATGGGTTTGCATCTCACCGAGGCAAAAGCTGAATTTAAACTCAATACAACATCTGGAAGTAAAAGTCTAAACCCAAATAGTACATTAGTGCCCTTCAGGAAAGAAACCTGCAGTCTTTACATGGTGTGGCCTGGCCTACGTGTGACCCCACACCACAGAAATGCGGCTGAGTCTTAAATGTCCTCTGAAATCGCCTGGAATCCCCGTCACTGCAATCAATCATACGAAAGGAAACAAAAGGAATTAATGTGGACGATCACCCGGCATTCTCCCTAGGCAGCAGAAACAACAGCAAACTCAAAGTTTTCGACCTGCAAAGACCTCCTTATGGGCATCTGGGGGCTTGCGCCATATTTGGGAGAGCTGCCTCACAGATTAATCAAGCAGCAGCCTGTCTTGACATCCGCATTAAATCAAACCTTGCAGATGATGTCCCAGACATTATTGTAACAGTTACTGGACATATCCTGCAACTCCGGGCAGGTAAAACTTGGATCATGCGTGTACCCATACTCACACACTTGGTTTGCAGGAAACGAGACATGCTAAAGGCGAAATCGTGAGAGGACAAGTACAGCTAGACAGAGGAGAGTGATGTTGGATGGAGATTTTTCAGGGCCTCATTTGATAATGAAGCGGAGAGGCCTCAGACGAGATTCTAGCAACCGCAGTAATTTGCGTTTATCTAGGCGGATGTGCTGTTAGGCGGTGAATAATCTCAGTTCCAGGACATCACCGGAGGACTTCCTTTGATGAGTGTTCTCGGCTCAGCTATCTTGAGCTGCTTGATCAATCTCCTACCCTCCTACATAAGTTCACAACTGGAGATGTTCGCTGATGATTGCACAATATTTTCCCCCACTCGTGACTCGTCAAGTACTGAAGCAGGCAGGTCCAAATGCAGCAAACTGGACAAAATGTTGGATTGTGCTGACAAATGACAAGTAATATTTGCGCCACCACTAAGTGTCTCAACTAAGGCTGCAATCAGGTCAAGAGTTAAGTGATCATGGCGGTGCTCAAATTGTGCATCGGTCAGCATGTTATTGCTGAGCAAATGCCGATTCATGGCGCTGTCGATGACCCCTACCATCTCTTTACAGATTCTAGAGAAAGGACTGAGGAGGCTGCAATTCGCCGGCACAAATTGTCCTGGTTGCTCTGTGTGCATAGCACACGCCTCAGCAATTTCCCATATTACCGGAGATTTGCCAGTGTTTCAGCTATACTGTGACATCTCAGCAATTTCTGGAACAGATTTCTTCAATACAGTTTCTCGAATATAGCCGTGGCCATTGAGGCAACCGATGTCCCCAGCCATTTCTTGATATTAGTTGTTGGTATCGAGCCGTCAGAAGATTGACAGCTCTGATCCTGGGGGCCTTATCGGAATTTAAAGCCGAGACAGTAGTGGCCAGCTCGATCTGCGCTGGTGCTATCGCGCCCACCTGACGATGGACATTGAAGTACCAGCTAGTTACCATTCTGCGTTTTTGCCACCCTCATTCTTTCCTCCTCTTGATGGTCACTATTGAGGAGTGTGGATTCACACTTGAGGCGGGAGTTGTTATCTGAAAGGTATGATTGCTTGGTGAGGATAATTATGTTGATTCATCGGTTGCAAATAATATTTCTGTCTCGCAAACCCAGGCAATGACCATCGCCAGAAACGGAGAGTCTAAACAACGGCCATTGACATCCAATGGGATAACCATCGCTGAATCTCACAATATCAAACTTCTGGAATAAGCTTAGACCAGAAAACGAACTGGGGTAGTCATATTAATAGTCTGGCTGTCGGAACAGGTCAAAGACCAGGAACCCTCCGGCGAGAATCTCGTAGCCTGATCCCCCCCCCCCCTCTCCCCCCAAAAAAAACCTCCCCACCTTTTACATGGCGCAGTCAGAAGTCTAATGACTAATTTCAACCTGCCGGAATGAGTGCAGTACCAACGACACTCAAGATACGACACTCCGTCCATGAGAAAGTAGCCTGGTTGATTGCTGGAACTTCCATAACATTGACTCCCTCGTCCACCGATGAACAGTGGAAACCGTGTGTACCATTTACAACATCCACCACGAAGTTCACCAAAGTTCCTTTTCTAAACTCACGACTGCCATCTATAGGACAAAGAGAAGCACGCACTTGAACATCATTTGGAGCTTCCACTCCATGTAACAAACATGCTCACTTGGAAATATACCACTCTTGCCTCCGCATCGCTGCTTCAAAACCCTGAACTGCCTCCCTAAATGCACTTTGTGTGCACCTGCACCTCGGAGACTGCAGCAAATCAAATTGGCTGTTCACCACCGCCTTCTCAAGGGCATCCAGACATGTGCGATGAATGCTGGACTAGCCAGCAACGCCGACATCCCAAAAGTGAAAAAAGAAAAAAACGAATCTGCAGTCAAATTAAGCGTCGGATATGAAAGGTCCAGCAGCATACCAGTTCAGTAGTGAATCAGCTGAGACGGCCACAGATAAACAAATAATTAAATAATATTTCATAACAGTGATAACTAATCTATACAGTAAAAACCCAGGTAAGCTGAAATACATATTATGAGGAGACAGCACTGGACGGCCGCTGTACAACATTGAATGTACGAGGAGTCTGATTATCAATCAACAAAGTTTTGACAAAAATAATATTCCATCACAGGTAGTCTCTCAACATGGAGGACGTGACATCTCTTGATTGTCTGATTATTAACCTAAACCCGACTAAGTAATTTAAAAATACATAGGGCGGAGCATAATCCACGAACATCGTCGGCCAACAATGACCAATGCAGATATAATAAATCACCTGCAATACCAAATGAGCCGGGAATTAGGAAATCCAATCATTCCTCGGATTAGGTACAAGCCAGGTATTTGGGGAAAGCATTCAGGAAGAAGTATTATCAAGTAAAGCGGAACAGTGAATATCAAACATAATGGCCTACCAGGAATTCCAACTGTTGTAAGTACAATAGAGTAAACATCTTGTATCTGATATATTACTGGATATCCCATGTTTGTGAGAATATTCTTCGATAATCAGAACTCCAGCAAGTAATCCGAGTTTATGCGTCGCACTGGGTCCAGATACATAAAGGGATGCATCTCCACTGACAATGTTATATACCTCAATGTGCATTATTTACAGTCAATCAAATAAATATTACGTCAGCTGCTTTCATTCTGCTGTAAATAAGACGTTGGACAAAACAGGATTATTGCAAATCGTTAGGCACCTCTGGAGAATTAAACTGAGGTCATTCAGGCAGAACGAATTCGGAAACATTGAACGGCTTCATCCTCGTGGTTCGGCTGATTGTTCACACATGTAGCACCTTCAATCCTAACAACTGTTTTATAGATTCTTCTGTATTGTATACCGAATCCAGGGAATGATTTGGACAGGTTTCACTTCCTTTCTGACGTCTCCTAGTTGAAATTAAACTTGGTGAGCCATTAGAGACCATTGATGATAACATGCAGTATTGCAGCCAAATAGCTATTCTGCGTGCTGTTATTGCACCGACAGTGAACGTGCCACGTTGATAATTTTTCCTTCCTATTTATATACAGATGTTTGCGTGTCTCTTCTACGTTAATTACTTTTTTAAAAATCTTTTTATTGGCATTTTCAATATTTATAAACAGTTATATACATGTTGGCCGTGTTTATTTATTGTATTTTACTGAAAGGTTTGCACTGTCCGTCACTTAATTTACCCTATTTACATTGTGCCACACTGTGGCTCGGCGTGTGGCCTCACCCGCTCTCTCCCCCCCCCCCAGTCCGCCCCTCCCTGCCCCCCTCACCCCTTTGTCCCCCCCCACCCTGTTCACTCCTCTTCCTCCCCCTTTCATCGATCCCCGTCGACTTCGGCTGTGTTTCCCCTCCGATTGTGGGGAGGGGTTGCTCACACCCTCCCACGTTGTTCCCTTTTGTGTCTTTTCAACCTTTTCTCCTCTGCCTCCCTCTTCGCTCCCTCGGCTTGCGCACTCCTATATTCGCCCCCCACCCCTCCCCCATTTTTGTTTTCCTTTAACCTTTCCCTTTTCCTTCTATCATTCCCCATCTGTCTCGTTCTGGTTGGCCTCGAGCTGGTTCTGAAACAGGCCGACGATCTGCCCCCGTGCGTTTAGGAAGCCTTCCTCCAACCCTCTTCCACACGTGGGGAAATTCTGAAAGGTCTACAAGCCAGTCCACAGCTGTGGATGGTACTGATGATCACCAGCCGAGCAGGATTCTCCGGCGCACGATTAGGGAAGCAAAAGATTGGACGTCGGTCCTCTTCCCTCTGTGTAGCTTGGCCGCTCCGATACCCCCTAGATTGCCACAATTGGGCATGGCTTCACCCTCACACTCACAACATTGGGCATAGCCTCGGAGAAGGCTGTCCAGAAGCCAGCAAGTTTGGGGCAGGCCCAAAACATGTGGGTGTGGTTGGCGGTCCCCTCTGGCACCGTTCACATTTATCCTCCACCTCTGGGAAGAAGCTGCTCATTCGGGTTCTGGTCAGGTTTGCTCTGTGCACCACGTTGAGCTGCATAAGGCTGGGTCTTGCGCAGGAGGAGGTGGAGATCGCCCTGTTCAGTGCCTACCTCCAAAGTCCCCACCCCATTTCTGTCCCCAGTTCATCCTCGCATTCCACCTGGTCTTATCTAGTGATGTTCGGGCTCAGTGCAGCAGCTGTCCATACAGCTGGTCATTGGATAGACATATGGACGATAAGGGAATAGTGTAGAGGGGCTTTAGAGTGTTTTGACTGGTCGGCACAAAATCGAGGGCCGAAGGGCCTGTACTGTGCTGTAATGTTCTATGTTCTATACATTGTCCCACAGATTCCCCCTTATTTACTGTCTGTGCTTATTAGGTCCTCGAGTAGTGGTAGTCTTCGGAGCCCCGGGGTACTCTACTGTCTCTTTGCGGAAGAAGTGTTTTATTTGCCGGTGTCTAATTTCCTGTTGTCGGCAGTTCCCAGTCCCCCATCAGTTTGTCCTGTGTCGCCAGTCTGTGCCCTACACAAAAGTCCCTGACAGTCAGTGTGCCCCCGTCCGGTCTCCATTTCCTGAAGGTGGTGTCTCGCATGGCTAGTGGGAATTTGTCATTGCCACAGATGGGAGCCATGGGGGACATCTTAATGAGCCCGAAGTACTGTCTCAATTGGGCCCATGTTTTCATCGTGGCTGCTGCCACTGAGCTTGATGTGCATTTTGGCGAGGGGGACGGGAGTGCTGCTGTCGTCGTTCCCTCGGAGGAGGCCTCCTCCATCTGTAGACACTCTGAGTTCTGTTCGTTTACCCATCCCCGCACTATTTCCGCAGTGGCTGCCTACTGGTAGTACTGCAGGTTTGGTAATTTCAAGCCACCTTTGATTTGCCTCCTTTGCATTGTCAGTTTGGGAATACTCGTGTTCTAACACCCCTCCCCCCCCCCCCCCCCCCACACACACACACACAAAAAAAGGCCATAATTAAATTATCTACGTTGTGGAAAAAGGCCTTGCGGATGAAGATCGGTATGGATCTAAACAGTAATAGGAAACTCGGCATCGTCTGCACTCGACCCCGCCTGGGAGAGTGGGAGTGTGCCCCACCTCTGTAGGTCCTTTTTTACTTACTTCAACAGGATGGTCAGGTTCCACTTGTGGCTGTGTGTCCACTTTCTGGCTATTCGGGTCCCCAAGTATCGGAATGTGTTCTGGGCTGTTTTAAACAGGAGCCCCTCCAGTGCTGCCTATCCCTCGTTTGGGTTCACTAGGAATGCCTAACTTTTGCCCAGGTTAAGGTCGTCGCCCTAGAATGTTCGAAACTCTTTTAGGATCTGCATGATTGTCTTCAGTCCTTCCTGCGGTTTGAAGACACATAGGAGCTGATCATCCACATAGAGTGAGACTATATGTTCTCTGTCTCCTCTCTGGATGCCCTTCCAGCTTTGCGCATGCCGCAGGGTTATCGCCAGTGGTTCCATCACCAGTGCGAACATGAGCAGGAACAACAGGCATCCTTGCCTTGCGTGTCTTTGTAGCTGGACGTTTTCAGAGCTGGTGGTGTCAGTTTGAACGGTCGCCTTGGGGGTCGCCTTGGGAGCGTTGTACAGGAGTCTCACCCAGGCGGTCAACACCCCTCCTAGCCAAATTTATCCTGTACCTCGAGGAGCTACTTCCATTCGACCTGGTGTTCTCTCCCTCGGGGCTGTCATTCTTACATTCAGCAGCCGCCGGATATTTGCAATGAGTTGCCTACCTTTGACAAAGCCCATTTGGACCTCTGCGACAGCCTCTGGTATGCAGCTTTCCAGTCTTTTGGCCAAGACATTTGCGAGTATATTCACGTATATATTCAGCCGTGAAATGGGTCTGTATGATCCGCATTCTGTCTGGTCTTTATCCCTTTTGGGTACCAGCAACAAAATGGCCAGCGCTAGCATAGGAGGCAGAATGCCCCATGCCAGCGAGTGTGCATTACGTGTGGGCCAGATGCTTTTGTAGAAGTCCTCCTGGAACGCTGCATGGAGCTGATGCTCTCCATGATTTCGCCCAGATCTACTGGTGCTTTCAGCTCCCCCCCCCGCCCCCCCCCCCACGTCTTCCGTCCCCCACGATTGGTAATTCCAGTCCGTCGAGGAACCGTTTCATCCCTGCGTCCCTGTCAAGTGGCTCGGAGTTGTCTACTCATCAGAAAAATGTCTCGAATGCCTGATAGACCTCTTTTGGTTCTACTACCAGCCTGCCTCTGTCATCCTTTACAAGAGCTATTTCCCAGATGGCTGCCTTCTTTCTCGGCTGGTGACCCAGTCGGCGGCCAGCCTTGTCCCCATGATCGCACAAGGCCCCCATGTTTGGCGGAGTTGGTACTTTGCTTTCCTGGTTGATAGCAGGTTAAATTCCATTTGTTCTGCGCGACGCCCCCACCCCCCCGTCCCTGCTTCTTCCTGTCCCGTAACAGCCTCCCCGAACAGGCGCCGGAATGTGGCGACTAGGGGCTTTTCACAGTAACTTCATTTGAAGCCTACTTGTGACAATAAGCGATTTTCATTTCATTCATTTCATTTGCTGCCTTTTCCTTTCCACCAGCAGCTCTCCGGTCGGGGCCACAGTGTACTGCCTGTCGACCTCCAGAATGAAGTCAACCAGCTGCTGCCTCAGCGACTTCTTTTCCTATCTCTGCATGCCTTGTAGGCTATAATCTCTACTCTAATCACGGCCTTCAGTGTCTCCCAAAATGGGAAGGGTGAGACCTCCCCGTTTTGACTGTTACTTTTGTAATCGCCCACCATATTTTTTGGAAGGAGGCCTTTTCGGCCAGCAGGTCCGTACTAATCCTCAGCATGGGGCAGTGGGCACTGCCCGTCTCAAACCTCATGTTCATTTACTGTGGAGCATGATCGGAGATGACGATCGCGGAGTGTTCCACTCTTATTATCCCTGGAAACACCGAATTCCCCACGACAAAGAAGTCGATGCGGGTGTACACCTTGTGGTACGAACCTCCATGGGTTCACTGCCCGATCTGCTCCATGAATATTCCCAATACCCCAGCCATGTCTGCCTTTTTCCCCGTTCTGGGATTTGATCGTTAGATCAGTGGGTCCTGTATGCAGTTAAAGTCACTCCCCATAAGCAGTCGATGTGTATAAATGTGAGGGATACACGCCATGCTCTTTTTTATGAATTCTGTGTCATCCTACTTGGGAGCGTACACATTTACCAGGACTGCTGGTGACCCTCCTTGGTCACCACTGACTATAACATACCAACCCCCTGGGTCCGTAATCGTCTTGGCCTCCGCTAACCTCGTCCTATAGCTGATCAGTATGTCTACTCACCTAACTCTCATCCCGCAACATGAGTGGTACGTCTATCCTACCCAGACCATCCTTACCAGCAGTTGGTCGTTCTCCCTCAGGTGCTTTTCCTGTCGGTAAATTATGTCCGCGTTCAGGCATCTTAGGTGGGCGAAGACTCTGGATCTTTACCCAGCCGTTAAGTCCCCTTATGTTCCGGGTAACAATTCTGGTGGTGGGGGGGGGGGGGTTTCTGATCCCCTTATCCTGCAGGATCACACATATTTATCTGATGGACACGCCCCTGCACTCCGGGCTTACCCTTTGTAAGGTGGGCATCCAATAGCTGCGGTTCCCGCTCTCGGCATGAGGTCGGGCAACTGCGCTCCGGGGTTACCCATTTGCCAAGGGGCACCCAATATGGCCGCCAACTATGTGTCTGCTACGTGGGTGCGCCCCTGCACTCTGGAGTCTTTTTCTGCACAGGGGCCCTTCCGATTGGCTGGTTGTGGCGCCATCTTGGTTCCTCGCCCTGCCCCATGCCTGCCGGGGCATGTGTCTTTCTCGTTGCCTATCCTTATCTGTCTTTTGGTTCCCTTTCTGTTCTGCACGGCGCGTCCCCGTCCCTGCTTCTTCCTGTCTCTATCCCCTCCGTCTGCCATCCCTCTGTTTCTGCCCCTGTGTTCTCCCCCTCTTCTGCGCTGTCCCCCCCCCCCCCCCCCACACACACACTTTTGGTCAGGCTGTCTCTCTCCCTTGAGAGATGTGCCACAGCTCCCTTAATAGAACATAGAACATTGAACAGTACAGCACGGAACACGCCCTTCGGCCCTCCATGTTGTGCCGAGCATTGTCCGAAACCAAGATCAAGCTATCCCACTCCCTGTCATTCTGGTGTGCTCCATGTGCATATCGAATAACTGCTTGAAAGTTCCTAAAGTGTCCGACTCCAGTGTCACAGCAGGCAATCCATTCCACACCCTAACCACTCTCTGTGTAAAGAAACCTATCTCGGACATCCCTCCTACATCTCACACCCTGAACTTTATAGTTACGCCCCCTTATAACAGCTATATCGACCCGAGGACGTAGTCTCTGAACGTCCACTCTATCTATCCCCTCATTATCTTACTGTCTGTCTTCCTGTGCTAGCCCTCCTTGCAACTACGGTGGTTCACCTCCCTGTGCTGGACTAACCATGGCCCTGTTTTACCTACCCACATCAACTCCTTATGTCACCTCTTTGCGTCCTTTAACTGTTGGCGCTCCCCTTTCCCTCTTTCCCCTTCTCAGACTGAGGGAAGAGATGAACCTAAAAACGAGGCAACACAGTTCCGTGCAAAACATAGTCCATATCATTGTCTTTGTTTTCGGTCCGTCCTCCACTCTCATTCCCTTTCATCCTCTGCCCCTGCCGCTTTCATCACTGCCGCATCTGCTCTCTCTCCTGGTTGTTCGTTTTCCCGAACTCATCAGCCTCCGCCAGGGTGAAATAATATTCCTCCCCGCTATGTCACCCAGAGTCTGGCCACGAATAACATACCACATCACATTCCTCTTTATAGAGCACCGATATTGCTCTATTTATTCGGCCCTCATTTTTGCCAGGTCCGCCACAATGCCCTGGTACACCCTTATTATTTGCTCTTCCTGCGGGCATGACCTCGTCTGACAGGCCCATCTCAGGATTTTCTCCATGTCCTGGAATTGGTGCAGCTTCTCAATTAACGCCCTCGGCTGCTTCCCGGCTTTGGGTCTAGGCCGAAGCGACCTGTGTGCCCAGTCGATCTCTGGGGGGGGGGGGGGGGGGTAGCAAGTCGTCCCTTCCCACTAGCTTGCACAGCCCTTGGGCGATATAGCCCGTTGTGGCCCTTTCCTCAATCCCCTCTCGCAAGGCCACGATTCAGACGTTTTGTCGCCTGCACCTATTTTCCTGGTCCTCGTCCTTCCCTTTTAGGCTTCCCTTGGCGCCACCACCCTATTCACCTCGGTCTCCCGAGCCACAATTCTGTAGTTCTGGTACGTTGATGCTTTCTCCAGGTCCAGTATCGTCTTCTCCTGGACCACAATCTTCCGCCCCGGGCCTTCTATCGTGGGATGCATGGGTGCTATCGCTTCCTCCACAACCTGCTTCACTACGAACTGGAGTTCCATCCTGTCCGCTTCCTTCATGGCGGTCGGTTCCTTTTTCAACACGTTCCTCCATCCGTCCCCTGTGTGTGTGTGTGTGTGTGTATGGGGGGGGGGGGGGGGGGGTCGTTGTCTGCCCCTGTTCCGCCGTTCCGTTCCGCGACCTTTCTCCTTCCTGGTTCGCCTCGGCCTCGGCCTTGCCACCTGGGGCCGCCGGTATGCTCGCCCGTTGTCCCTGCCCTTTTCCTTCGCTGTTGCTTCTGAATTCTCGCCGTCCCCTCGATCTCTTGTTCGCAGGCATCCTCTTTTCTTCTCGTGCTTTTGGTGCCTTTTCCGTTCGGGTGAGTTTCAGGAGGCCTTTTGGGCCAAAATCTCAAGTAAATTTACTGTGCTGGGTTCGACAGGGAGGAGAGCCACCTGATGTGCGCCCGCTCAGCACACTGCCGCTTGGAAATCAGGAAGATCTTCTATGTTGATTGAGGACCTCAGTGAACTTTGAACGTTGTCATCTCTTGACGTCCTTATTCTCCTGGTTGGACGCGCAACCTAAACTTTCTATCCATGTTTATTGATTCAAAATTCTGCCGTCAAATTTGACATCCCACCAAATTCCACTCGCCCTTACTGATTTGCAAAATGTCTCTCAGCCGCACCATTGTTTAAATTTCATGTCCTTATCCCTGACTGCTAATGTCACCATAGTCTCAGAATTCCTCATTGCCTTCTCTGTATCCGCTGAAAGCTCACCCCTACCATTGGAACTGGGCTTTCTTACCAGAACTGCGTTCGCCACGTTCCATTTTTAGCTATCTAATCACAGCTGAATGATATGGAACAGTGACTTTGCTTCCAAATAAGCACCATTACTGTGCTGTCACAGAATTTCTTTTTTTTTCTCCTTCGTCCCACTCACCCCATACTGTACACACGTGCCCTCATTTACAGACGTGCTGCCAGCTTCAGATCTCCACCATCTCTCGAGGCCTCTTTTATTGGACACCATGTTAATTGATTAGTGTGAATTCAGATTTGTTTGCAGCATGAGAAAGCAACCCATTATCATCTGATTCAAGGAGTTGTAAAGTTACTTGCTATTTATATCGAGCAGTTGCTTGGAAGTCATAGCAATTCCGCATTCGACCGATTCAGGTGATTTGAGGAGGATACGAGGGGACCTGAGGAACCGAGTTTTTACTGGTGGGTTAATGGAATTCACAGCTCTTATTGGTGGTTCTGGCTGTACCGCCCTTTCGTTTAACAGATATCAGTCAATCCATCGGTATGGAAGCACGGGGGTGTTCCTCAATCGGAAACCCTGGTTCAACCAAAGGGTTCACGCCCTGCTGAAGTTCCGGACGGAGTCGTTCAAGTCTGATGAACTTGACCTATATATGAAGTCCAGGTACGACATTTGGAAGGCCATCAGGAATGCCAAAAGAGAGTACTGCATCAAACTACAGTCCGAGGCAAATGACACAAACCCACGAAGCCAATGGGATATCCAGAATATCTGGGACTGGAGCACCCCTCCCCGATGAACTGAACAAGTTCTGTGCCAGGTTTGAACAGTCAGCCAATCCATCAGTGCACCCGCCCGATCAGATCTGGACACACCCATCTCCACGATTATAGCCTCAGAGGCGAGAGCAGTCTTCTTGAAAGTGAACCGCAGAAGGAAAGGTCCCCGACGAAGTCCCTGGGCAAGAACTCAGAGCCTGCGCAGCCCAGCTGGCGAGTGTATTCGCAGACATCTTCACCACCTCAATCCCCACTCTGAGCTCCCCACCTCCTTCAAGCAGACCAAGATAATACTAATACCAAATAAGACAAGGTAGCCTGCCTCAACATTTACCGACCAGTGGCCCTGATGTCTGCTATCATGAAATGCTTCGAGTGGCTAGTCATGAGACGGATCAACGCCAGCCTCCCAGAGAGTTTCGACCATTGCAATTCACCTATGACTGCAACTGCTTCACAACAGATGTTATCACCCTGGCTCTACAATGAACACTCGAACACCTGGACAGCAAGGACATTTACGTGAGACTGCTGTTCATAGACTACAGTTCTGCCTTCAACACCATTATCCCGATCTTGGACTTGACCTCTCCCTGAGCAACTGGACCCTTGACTTCCTCACCAACATACCGCAGTCTGCAGGATAGGCAACAGCAGCTCCTCCACAATAGTCTTCAACACCGGGGCCCTGCAAGAATGTGTGCTCTTTTCCCTACTGTACTATCTATACACACACGACTGTGTGGCAAGATTTAACACCAAGTCAATCTATTTTTGCGGATGATATGACTGTCGTGGGTCGTATCTCAAACAACAACGAATCATTGTACAGAAAGAAGATAGATTACTTGGTTGGATGGTGTACCGAAAACAACCTCTCTCTAAATGTCGGCAAGACCAAGACCAAGGAACTGATCATCGACTTCAGAAAGAATAACACGACACACACTCCCATCTGCATCAATGGCTCCGAAGTGGATATGGTCGAAAGCTTTAAGTTCCTGGAGGTCACCATCACCCACAGTCTGTCCTGGTCCACTCATGTTGATGCAACAGTCAAGAAAGCCCAACAGCATCTCTATTTCCTACAGAAGCTAAATACATTTGGCATGTCTGCGTCGATTCTCACAAACTTCTACAGATATACCACAGAAAGCATCCTATCCGGCTACATCACAGCTTGGCATGGCAACCGCTCGGCCCTAGATCGCCAGAAACTGCAGAGTGTGATGCACTCAGACCAACGCATCACACAAGATTGCCACCTTCACATTAATTCTGTCTGCATCTTCTGCTGCCTCAGGAAGGCAGACAACATTATCAGACAGCCCACTCAACCAGGCTTTGGCTTCTTCCAGACCCTTTCATCAGACAGAAGATACAGAAGTCTGGAGACTCGCAGATCCAGACATAGGAACAGCTTCTTCCTCACAGCTACTAGACTCCTCAACGACTCTCCCTCGGACTGATCTTTTCCTCCTAAGAACACTATTCATGACGCCCTATGCTGCTCTTGTTCATGTATCTGCTTTGTTTGGACTCTTGTTCCGCACTGCAACCAATCACCTGTTTGTCGATGTACGATTTGTTAATGTTCTCTGTTGATTATCCTTTTTTTGTCCACTGTGTACATTCTGTATACATTCCCTTGGCCGCAGAAAAATATTTTCCACTGTACTTCGTACATGTGACAATAAATTAAATCAAATCAAACCATTGAGTCTGCCCTCTGAAATAGCATCCCACCAAGACCACCAGCCCGACCAAACCCCATAAAATAACTTTCACATCTTTTGACAATTTGCCAATTCGCAAATCTCCGATGCATCGACAGTGGAATCAATATGTTGCACTCCGCACATAGAGTGAATGACACTAGAATACCATGGACTGGATTCTCCGGTTTGGAGACTACGTCCCCACACCGGCATGGGAACGATGTCGGGAAACTTTCGCAAAACGGCCACGGATTCCCCATTTTGCTAGGGGCTAGCAGGGAGGCAACGTAGAGCACCCGGTTCTAGCTGCCGATGTGGCATGGGAACTGCAGTGCCCATGACCGCGCATGCGAACGGCGGCGTCTTGCAGCGCCGCACCATACTTCATGGCAGTTGCCACTCGCGGATCCAGCACGCAAAATAGTCCCTCCCTTCGGCCGGCTCGCACACCCCAGATCGCTTCCCCATAATGCCCCCCAGCCCCCAATATGTCCACACCTGCACATGGATCGGCCCCTCCCCCGACTGTGGCGGCGGTGGACTGAGTCCACAGCCGTCATGCTGAGTCCCCGATGGATGAGAGGATGAGAGAGCACCGCCGTTTGGGAATTCGGCGGTCGGGGACGGAGCATCACAAGGCGGGCCTCAGTCAACAGACGGCCATAGATACAACATGCGGCATTTTCGCACTTTTCAGGGAGCGGAGCATTTCGAAAGCGGCGTCTCCCCTGATTTTGGCATCATCGGGGATTCTCTGCCCCATCGCCAAACACGATTTCGGCGTCGGGGCTCAGAGAATCCAGCCGCAATTGCGGGTCTGACACATTAATCTCTGGGGCCTCCACAATGTCCGACTGCACCGCAGGAAATTCCCAATTGCGACTTTCACTTGTGCTAATGAAAATCTGGAAACAGACGATATGCCTGATGTGCAGAAGGAGGAGATAGGACATGCAGAAGTGCGACAATGGGCTGTCAGTTCTACACTGGCTGGGCTGGCTGGAGGGGGAGGGAGTCTGGCAGTGCCACTGGGGAGCAAGTTATGGGCCGTGGGACCTGGGCGATTCCGGACAGGACCAGGATGTCGAGGCATGCACCGGGATTGCTAAGGCCTCCAAAGGCAACGACCTTGCTGAACACTCAACTGTCGACCACCCATGGCCCGTGGTTGTCCAGAGTGATGCTGGCCATATGTTTTCCCCCACATCACCACCTCCACCATACACCCTGCAGCCCGCCACTCAACCACCTATGTACGCTAGCCCCCACCCTCCGCCATATCACCCACCCCCAATCGGCCACCACCCACCGGTGAGCAGCACCAGGCCCACGCAGGTTCTGTCTATCTCCCACAATAGGCCCTACAGGGGGCGTCCCGCTGACATAGGCAGCACCAGCCGACGGTACCCCTGGTAGTAGGAATGGGAACCAGTAGGAATGGGAACTAGGGGCTGGTTTAGCACAGGGCTAAATTGCTGGCTTTGAAAGCAGACCAAGGCTGGCCAGCAGCACGGTTCAATTCCCGTACCAGCCTCCTCGAACAGGCGCCGGAATGTGGCGAATAGGGGCCTTTCACAGTAACTTCATTTGAAGCCTACTTGTGACAATAAGCGATTCTCATTTCATTTCATTTTTCATTTCATTTCACCCAGTGCCTTTAACGATTCCAGGCAGCAGAGGCGCGAGGGGTGCAGAGACGGTGGATTGAGGGGGAGGGGGGCATTTGGTGCAGGATCCACAATGCCATCTGTACTAAATTAAGATAGCGCATTGGACCTTGTTGGGTACGTGGGCAGGCCCAATGATAACATGCCGGCCTGTCACCATTTTGTAGACAGTGGATATTGAAATTAAACCAGCACTATTAGCCTTCCTCCTCGTGGCCCCAGCCCTGATAGATGCATTGCGATTATACGAGCTGCAACTGCTCGAGGAGGAGAATGCTCCCGCAGTGGAGCCTGCCGCACAGGAAGAGGAAGCAGATAGTGAGGATGGGACGCTTGCTGACCAAATGTACGAGGAAGAGGAAGTTCCAACGAGGAGTTGCATGAGGCCTCGTGTGTCCTGACACCGCCTGCCATTCGCGGACCAGCTGGACCGTGTATGTCATTGAAGAGTCTAGCTGAGCAGTGGGACAGTGAGACATGTCTGACAGGAGGAGGTGATCGATGGGATACATGTCGCCCTACGGCCACCAGCAGATGATAGGCGGGGCTTCACAAACCGAAAGCGGTTCTACTTGGTGAACGTGCAGCTGGTGTGAGTATTTGATCCGCATCGTGCCCGTCTGCAACCGAAACCTTGACAGTGTGAATTACGTCTTCATCAAGGCACTCTCGATGAGTGCTGAACTCTTCTATGTGCCCTCTCTGCTGGGGAATTTGCTCCTGTGCGACAGGCGTTGTCCACTGCAGTCGTGGCTGATGAGGCCTACATAGAGGCTACAGAGGGATGCAGAGATCAGCTGCAATGACGCCCATGCCGTGACCAGGGGCATGATCAAGCGGAGTTCCCCATCCTGAAGTTGCGGTTTAGGTCTCTTGACCGCTTTGGGTTTCCATTCTAGCATCAGGAGCCTGTTGTATCCTCCACAACATAGCGCAGCAGACGAGAGATGCACTGGAGCAAAAGGGTAAACGCAGGCCTCGTCTGACAAGAAGATTGCTGGAAGGCCAAGGATGGACAGGATATCGTTACCTGTCAGACATGGGAAGCCAGAATAATGCGCGAACAAGCGCCGATGCACACAGGAAACTGATCATCTCCTGCTTCACTGACAATATTGGTGACACTGCAACGCCCAGGTTAAGGCAGCCCTGTCCTAGGCCTCGCTCACCACTTGCACAGATTGCCCCAGATCTTGGATATCTTGACCAATGGCTGAAACCTTCATCCCTAAAGCAACCACCGTGGACGCCACACATGCGGTATTGGCCTGGGTGGCATGCATGGTCGGCAGCACTTCCTGCTTAGGCACACCGTTGAACTCCTCCAATTGAACAAGTAGGTGCTGGGTGCTTGCTAACAACCCCTCGTGCAGTCACATCTACACAACTAAAGGGACCATTCATGACAGAAGATGAAATCCTTCTGGACAGCAGCTATCCCTGGGGTCGGCCTCCCTCCGGCCGGCCGCAACTTCGGGAGTTCGAGAGGCAATGGCAAACGGAAGGCTGAAAATTACCGGACGACAGACAGAGGCAACAAAGTTTTAAGAACGGGAAAACGTGTTTGTAATAAAGCCACGCACAGAAGCGCCGTTGCAATTTCCATGTGGGGCTCGCACTTGGCTTCCTGTGAGGTGGTAACCCTGTCCTGGGCCAAGGCCACCGCCCGTACAGAATTCCCGCCTTGGACATGCTGATTCATAACCGCAACCCTCGTCCTTAATGCCTCCATCGCAGACGTCACCAGTGCGGTATTGGCCTGGTGTTACACATTGTTTGCTCCACCTCCTGCTCTTGCACACGGTTGGACTCCTCCACTTGTGCCTGTAGATTCTTAACGCTCACTGTCTGCTCCACATGTAGTTCCTAGCTCTGCCACTGCATCTCCACGATCGATTGGACTGTTTGTTCCTGAAATCCGAAACCCGCTGGACGGCTGCTCGTTCCTGGGGTAGGCCCGCCCACTTGGGTATATCGGACCAGCTGTGTGGTGCTCAACAAAGAGTGTTCCAGGAGCCTCTTCACTAAAGTGCCCGACCATGGTGAGTGTCTCTGAGATGGTGGAGGATGTTCGATTTAGCGTTGATGAGAAATCATGTTATCATGGACTCGGGTTCGAGGCGTCCTGAGTCTCGGGTCAAAGGCTGCTGTCCAGGATGCTCTGATTGTCACTGCATGGCTCACGGGAGGGCTTCATCTGTGGCACTGGCTGGGGTGGAGAACACAGAATGGACCGCCCCATCACCAGCAGGTGGTGTGTTGGTGAGGGTGATGGTGAGGGTGATGCTGTGGGGGGTGAGGGTCGTTTGTGGGTGATGGTGGGTGACTGGCTTTGGGTGAGGGGGTTGTTTTCACACCTGTCATGAGGACCGCAACTCAGCAGGCTCTCACTTCCTGACCCATGGCCGACCTCCAACCCAGCGATCTCATTTTCTTCCAGACCACCAAACACTTTCAGGGCCCTCTGCTCAGCCACAGTGAGGGGCCGCAGGTCTGGTAGCCACCCTCCAATTTTCTCTGGTTCCGGATAGTTATGGACAGCTTTGATCCCATTCACCCCAAGTACTACATCTAGCCGCCTCTTGAATATATTCAATGTTTTGGCAGCAATTACTTCCTGTGGTAATGAATTCCACAGGCTCACTACTCTTTGGGTGAAGAAATGTCTCCTTATCTCTGGCCGAAATGGTTTCCCCTGAATCCTCTGACTGTGACCCCTGGTTCTGGACGCACCCATCATTGGTAACAACTTCCCGTTAGAATTTTATAAGTTTCTATGAGATCCCCCCTCATTCTTCTGAACTCCAGCGAGAACAATCCCAACCTAATCAATCTCTCCTCATACGACAGTGCTGCCATCCCTGGAATCAGTCTGGAAAACCTTCGCTGCACTCCATCGAGAGCAAAAACACCCTTCCTCAGAGAAGGAGACCAAAACTGCACACAATACTCCAGGTGTGGCCTCATCAAACGCCTGTATAATTGCAGCAACATATCCCTGCTTCTATACACGAAACCTCTCGCAATGAAGGCCAACATACCATGAGCCTTCTCTGCCGCCTGCTGCACCTGCATGTTTATCTTCAGCGACTGGTGCACAAGGATACCCAGGTCCCGCTGCACACTCTGCTCCCTGAATTTACAACCATTCAGGTCGTAATCTGCCTTCCTGTTTTTGCTTCCAAAGTGAATAACCTATCACTTATCCAAATTAAATACAGCATCTGCCATTGATTTGCCCACTCGCCCAAACTGTCCTGATCATGCTGTATGATCCCTGCATCCTCGTCACAGTTCATCCTCCCACCTAACTTGGTATCATCTGCACGCTTTGAGATGTTACATTTTGTTCCCTCATCCAAATCATTCATATATATTGTGAATATCTGGGGCCCCAGCACCGAATCCTGTGGTACCCCACAAGTTTGTGCCTGCCAATTAGAAAAGCACCCATTAATTCCTACTCTTTTTTCCTCTCTGCGACTAGTTCTATATGCACAATCTCTCATGCAGGACTTTGTCAAATGCCTTCTGAAAGTGCAAATATACCACATCAACTGGCTCCCAATTGATGGTCGTGATCGTGAGTTTGGAAAGCACTGCATAAGGAATCATGGCGAGTTCCTGCAGTGCATCATATAGATGGTAAACGTGGCTGCCAGTGTTCGTCTTTGGTGGAGGGATTGAATGTTTGTGGAAGGGAAGCAATCAAATGAGCTGCTTTGTGCTGGATGGTTTCGAGCTTCCTGAATGTTTTGGAGATGCACTCATCGGGAAAGGGAAGATTATTCCATGACACACCTGATTGTGTATTCGAGCTATTGGACATGGTTTGGGGCGCCAGGAGTTGAGTTATTCAGCGTGCGATTTCTAGCCTTTGACCTGCTGTGGTAGCCAGAGTGTTAATACAGCTAGTCAGTTCAGTTCCTGATGACTGCCAGGATGTTGATTGTGAGGATTCAGTGATGGTATTGTCATCAAATGTCAGCGATGTTTGGATCCTTTCTTCTCGGAGATGTTCATTGTCTGCCTCCTGTGTGGGGCGAATGTAACTTGCCATTCGTCAACTCAAGCCTGGATATTATCCAGGTCTTGCTGCATTTGGACATGGACAGCTTCATTATGTGAGGTGTCACGAATCATGCTGAAAATTGTGCAGTCATCTGCGAAGATCCCTACTTCTGACCTCCTGATGGAATGGAGATCATTGATGAAGCAACTGAAGATGGTTGGGCCTTAGACACTACCTTCAGGAACACCTGCCATGAATTCCTGGAGCTGGGATAATTGAACCACAACCATTGCAACCATCTTCCTTTTTTACCAGGTATGATTAAAACCAGCGGTGAGTTTTCTCTCTGATTTCCATTGACCCCAGCTTTGCTGGGGATCTGCTGAGGCCATGCTCAGCGAAAAGCTGACTTGATGTCCAGGGCAGTCACTGTTGCATCACCTCTGGCATTCTTAATTTACTCCAATTAAGTGGCGCCTCCCTTCTTTCACACTGTGATTTCCAGTTGGCTCCCATTCTCTCTTCCCTTCACTATGCTTTTTTCTGAACGCACATTATTTCTCACTCTATGGACGGTTCATGAATTGCTTCTCAAAATGTAAACCCTCAAGGTGCCAGCTGTACTTTAACCTAAAGCTTGAGATCTACAGGCAAATGAGCAATATTCCTAATCACTGCCGCTGCTTTCAGACACATGAGATCGAAGGCAGGACATGTCTATGGGAAAGTAGAAAGCCAAAGAAAGAGAGTGAGAGTCAACAGATGGTGGACCGCAGGCCTCCAGAAGCAGATTGGTTCGTGGACAGCACCTTGGTTCGTATTGCTCTCTCTCTCTCTCCCTCCCTTTCGTTCACAATCTCTTCCCTTGTCTCTCTCCATCCCTGCATGTGCTTTTCTCTCCCTTCATCTTCACTTGAATAATTGGTCCAGTCCATATCTTTCTCTAGATTCCTCGACCTATCTTTCTATGACAAGAAAGCATATGGATGCTTGACCATTACAGGGGGAATCGAGTATAAAAACTGGCAAGTCATGCTGCAGTTGTCTAGAACCCTGTTAAGGCCACATTTGGAATATTGCACACAACTCTGGTCGTCACACCAGAAGGATGTGGAGGCTTTGGAGAGGTGAGAGGAGGTTTACCAGGATGTTCCTGGTCTGTAGAGTGTTAGCTATGTAGAGAGGCTGAATAGACTCGGACTGCGTCCATTAGAAAGAAGGAGGTTGAGGGGTGACCTCCTAGAGGTCTATAAGATTATGAGGGACATGGATAGAGTGGGCGGACAGGCACCCTTTCCCTGGAGGGAGGTGTCAGTCTTCAGGAGGCATAGGTTGAAGGTCCGTGGAGCAAAGTTTAGAGGAAATGTGCGAAGCAGGTTATTTACGCAGAGGGTGATGGGTGCGTTGCTAGGGGAGGTTGTGAGAGCAGATAGATTAACGGCGTCCAAAAGGCATAAGAACATAAGAACTAGGCGCAGGGGTAGGCCATCTGGCAACCTCGAGCCTGCTCCGCCATTCAATGAGATCATGGCTGATCTTTTGTGGACTCAACTCCACTTTCCGGCCCGAACACCATAACCCTTAATCCCTTTATTCTTCAAAAAATAATCTATCATTATCTTAAAAACATTTAATGAAGGAGCCTCTACAGCTTCACTGGGCAAGGAATTCCATAAATTCGCAACCCTTTGGGTGAACACGTTCCTCCTAAACTCAGTCCTAAATTTACTTCCTCTTATTTTGAGGCCATGCCTCCTAGTTCTGCTTTCACCCACCAGTGGAAACAACCTGCCCGCATCCATCCTATCTATTCCCTTCATAATTTTATATGTTTCTATAAGATACCCCCTCATCCTTCTAAATTCCAACGAGTACAGTCCCAGTCAACTCAACCTCTCCTCGTAATCCAACCCCTTCAGCTATGGGATTAACCTAGTGAATCTCCTCTGCACACCCTCCAGCACCAGTATGTCCTTTCTCAAGTAAGGAGACCAAAACTGACCACAATACTCCAGGTGTGGCCTCACTAACACAATTGCAGCATAACCTCCCTAGTCTTAAACTCCACTCCTCTAGCAATGAAGAACACAATTCCATTTGCCTTCTTAATCACCTGTTGCACCTGTAAACCAACTTTTTGCAGCTCATGCACTAGCACACCCAGGTCTCTCTGCACAGCAGCATGTTTTAATATTTTATCATTTAAATAATAATCCCTTTTGCTGTTATTCCAACCAAAATGTATAAACACATCTTGACAAACACATGGTTAGAATGCGTATCGAGGGATACGGCACAAGGAAGTGGTGAGGGTTTTTGCAAAGGTTGGTATCATGACAGGTACAGGCTTGGTGGGCCGAAGGGGCTGTTCTTGTGCTGTATTGTTCTTTGTTCATTGACAATCTCTTCCTCTCTTCTCCAGTATCCCTGCGGTCTGTGTCACGCTCTTCGTCGGCCCTTTCTTTCTTCATCAACGTTTTTAATTATCTCTCTCTGGCTCTTCCTCTTCCTTCACCACCACAACGCCTCAATCCCTACCCCACCGCTCACCAGGAAACATATATTTCTGCCTATCTCTCATCCTGTCGCAGCATTTGAAAAAGTATTAGATGCCCTAGATAAACCTTGCCCCGCCATATCTTACCTCCAATGCCTAAATTACATTAACATTCGAGATTTAATCAGTGAAATCCCGCTAATACGTGATCTCAATTAGTCGAACTTTCACAACATCATTAACACTGGTCCAAATTAAGAGGTAGGTGTTGTTACCTGCGGCTTTCCCTAACCTGCGTCTCAGTCTCTCACTGTGCTGCTGTCTATTTCCCAGCCAGCATCTCTCAGTAGATTCGTACGCTCCTGCACCTCTAGATAGACATTAAAACCCAATTCTAAATGTGTTCTCCCACGAACCTGCTTGTTTTTAAACACCATCATAGGTTATCATAGAATTATCATAGAATTTATAATGCAGAGGGATGCCACTCGGCCCATCGAGTCTGCACCGGCTCTTGGAAAGAGCACCCTACCCAAGGTCAACAACTCCACCCTATCCCAATAACCCAGTAACCCCACCCAACACTAAGGGCAATTTTGGACACTAAGGATAATTTATCATGGCCAATCCACCTAACCTGCACATCTTTGGACTGTGGGAGGAAACCGGAGCACCCGGAGGACACCAACGCACACACGGGGAGGTTGTGCAGACTCCGCACCGACAGTGACCCAAGCCGGAATCGAACCTGGGACCCTGGAGCTGTGAAGCAATTGTGCTATCCACAATGCTACCGTGCTGCCCGATTTGATTCGGCTGAACTCATTAAATTATCTCTACACGAATGATTGCTCACAGAGATTTGTCAAAACTAACAGATAGAAGTGTCCGATATTCGGATAACTCTACATCCAAAGGTGACCATAAGAAATAAGAGTCCTAATCTAATCATAATTACAGTGTTGAAGAGTCAGACGTGGGAACGGGGTCTGATTTCTATTCCATTCATGAAGTAATGATACACAGAACAGATCTATGCCGAAATAATCTTTGCGAAATTGCAAAACAATCTTCCAAATCGAAGAAAGATGACAGGGCATTTTGGGAAGAAAGTGATTTGCACATTTATAAAATATATATCTTACAGCCTCTTGCAGTAAACACATTTCCGTCCACTTCAAGTGCAAATATTTCCCAAAGCATGCCTGCTTTAAAGGAAAATATGTATGATGGCGTGGCATCGGTTAGTCAGGACGAGGGCAGGAAGGACGTGAAGTGGCGCCAATCAAAAAACTGGTTAATCCGAGTTTTTTGTGAATATCCAGAACGCTAATTCACGGTGAAAGGAGCAAAGAGCTGAACTAACAAAGAAACATTTTTTTTTAAATGAGGGGAACGTGGCTGGAGAATCTTGTAGTGGTATTAAGTGTCCAGAACCTGTGGATAGGTGAAACACCAAAACGGGGGCGATGTCAAACCCGGCAAGAGAACTATGGGTATTTATAGGGCAGATAGGGGCAGTGGATCGGTCGACTCTCACATACCCACAGGATAAGGATTTTTCATTCTTCGTTCAGGGACACAGCGTCTATGCCCGTTTTGACTTCTTTGTGGTGGAGAAATCGGTGCTTCCAGGGATGGTAAGAGTGGGAAACTCTGCGATCGTAATCTCCAGTCATGCTACATATTACATGAATGTGAGTTTGGAGCCATGCCGTGCCCAAAGCACCCCATGAAAGTTGGCCACGGCCCCCCTGGCCGACAAGGCCTTCTGCAGGAAAATATCACAGGCCAGAGAGTAGTATATTACTAAGAACCAGGACAGGGAGATCCCAACCTCCACGTTCTGGTAGCGCTGAAGGCTGCTACCAGAGGAGAGATTATCGCTTACAGAGACAGTGAAAAGAGGGCGGCAAGACAACAATCGGTTGACTCCATGTTGGGGATGGACAGGTGAGACTCCGAGCCCCGACTCTAGAACTTCTTGGGAGAATAGAAAGCTACAGATGGACATTCACCTTCTGTCCAACAGCAATGCAATGCACCAACTCCGCCAGACACGGGGGACCTTATAGGAACAGGATGAAAACCCAGTCCCCTGCGGCTCACAAGTTGAGAAAGCAGGCAGCCATGAGATAAATATCGCAGGGTAGGGACAACATGACATTTGAGGCCTTATACCGGGGACTGTATACCTCTGACCCCCCCCCCCCCCCCCCCCCACTACCCGCACCCCCCGAAAGGGACTCGGGGACGAAACCGTTTCTCGACGGACTGGAAATGCCAGCCGTGGGGGAAGAGAAGAGGGGGAGATGGTCCCCAAGTGACCTCTGTGGAAAATCCATGGCAGTACCGGCCCGCACTTGGAGGAGACGTTTGCAGACTAGCAAGAAGCACCCTGCCTCCAACTGTACAAGAAACCAGTATCTCTCTGATACGCAAGAAATACAAAGGCCCGAACGAATGTGGATCTTGGGTCTCTTGCATTTTTGATGACCGTCGTCGCTCATTCCCCGCAAATGCTGAATCCGATGTGTTTGCATGTGTAGTTTAATGAATAGCCAAACAACTTTTTAAACAAGAACAAAACTGTAGCCATTTTATGTGAACATTTCTGATAGATTTCCATCCAATTCCTGAACCGTTTTCCTTCGACCAAAACATTAAAATAAACAGATCTGAAGTCAGTGCTATGGGTAACGTCGTCCGGACTGGCATCCAGTGCAGGAAGAAACTGCATGACCTCCTCAGGGTGGCCAGGGTGACTAGGCAGTCCTGTGCCCCTGGCACCAACCCTCCTCCCCCCTACACACACATAACCCGAACACTCCCTGCCACCAATCCCGGGGGGTGGCCGCCCCCCACCGTGCCCCACATGCCAGCACCCATGTCAGCCACAATGGCCGGGTGCCCTGGCCACTGATACCATCACCTACCCAACCCAAGGGCCGCGTGCATCGGAATGTCTAACAGTGTCGTGATTATGTTTGTCCCCACCCACCCGCAGGAGAAGGCCAGGCACAACCGCCGGGAGCAGGAGAAGACCGGAGGGGGACCACAAGACCTGCGCCCGCACCGTGCCTGAGCAGAGAGCACTGGACGTGGTCGGCGGCCCGGAGTAAAGGCAGATCACCGACACGAAGGTCGGCGGCGGGCGAGCAAGCGAGACCCTGCTCAGTTGCACGTGTGGGCACCCCTCCAATTATACCGGGGACCCACCTCACTCCCTTTAGGCCACACCACCTTCCCCCCTTCACCCCTTCAGCCCACCCCCTCAGCCTTCACTCCCCTCGACCCTCACCCCCCCTCTCACCTCCTTCACCCTTGCTTCCCCCTATGCCGACCCCCCGGGTCGGCCGGCATCCAGCACCTGCAGGCGCAGGTGGAGGAGTCCATCCACGTGCAGGAGCAAGGGGTGGTGCCGGTCATGCGTGCCACCCAGGCCAACACCGCACAGGTGGTGTCCTCGGTGGAGGCAATGGGGGCGAATGTGCACCTCCTCCTCCGTATTACTTCTCATATACATAATATATACAAACAGTGGTGACTACCAAACTCGGCCCGCCCACCCCCCCTCCCCTTCCCCGCCCTGGCAGGGGCCAGCGCCCAGCCAGCACGGGTGGTGTCCGGGCCGGCAGCCCGCAGTCACTCCACGCCATTTCCTACCGCCTCTCGCTCAGCAGCCGGGACGCCAGGTTCACGGGTTTTCTAACCACGTGAACAACGCCATCAGAAAATCGGCCCATCGGAGGCTGTGAATCGCGGAGGCCCCGGAGCATCGGGTGTCGGGCCCACAATTGACAAGCCTACTGTACTTTCAGCCCGTGTGGCGAGCGCTGAATTTACACCATTTTCGGGGTGCCGGAGCATCCCGATTTGGCGTCAAACCGGTGCCTACCACGCATTCGGTGTTGGAAGCTATTCTCCGTCCAATCGCGTTACACGATTTTGCCGTCGGAAAACGGAGAATCTAACCCTTAGTCTCTGGAATGGAGAATCCGGCCCCATATCTTTGCCTTCCTTCATTTAGGTCTGTTTCCTGATAATGGCCATTGACGTGCCAAACACCATGTGAGCATTACCAAAGTATAAATCTAAGATCTTCTTGGCTGCCCCCGCAACGTCTTTGGCCTGATCTATCCAAATTCGTTCCAAGTGTGGTAGCAAGAGGCAATCGGGGGCTCGGGATGGTTGGTCATGATTGTCCACCATTAAAGAACATTACACCCGGGACACGTGAACCCGCCGACCCATTATTCAGCACTACGAGCCGGCCTGCGCTCCCTTCCCCCAGTGGCCCTCTGCCCTCCCCCGGTCTTCCTGCTACCAGAAGTGGCCCCTGGCACACCCCCGCCCCCTCCTCCCCAAACTGCATACCATGTACAGGTGATCAGCGCGCAATCAGCAGACAGAAAGGAGTCAGTCTATGGCACAGATTAAGGGGCACCAGAACTCAGCTCACAGGATATCATCACCCTCCTGCCTTGCATATTGACTCACGGACAGTGCCAACACAGGCCCATCATCCTGGAGTAATGTAACCCTGGAAGGGTAGAACATGGCGATTGAGGGGTGGGAGAGGGGCCTGATAATCGGTGGATGGGGAGGGGAAAGGGGTAGTGTGGGGGGGGGGGGCACGGATGGGAGAGGGACGGTTGGTGGAAAGGGAGATGGGGAGAGATGACGGACGAAGCCACCTCCTACGTGAAGCAGGTGAGGATGAGGGCCTCCCTGGTTCACCGGGCATGACCAAACCCTCGCTGCCCCACCTGTCCTCCACCCTCTGGCTGGTCCAATGGGTCCTCCCCGGGTTCCTGCTCCAGATTCTCTTGGTCTGGCACCTACTCCTCGGTGGCTGCATGCTCTTCCTCCTCCACCTCCAGCATGTCACATCGCTGCTGTACCAGGTTGTGGAGGGCACAGCAGGCCACCACATAGTGAGTGTGCTGCAGTGCACCACCAGAGCGGTCCAACGCACAGCTCAACGAAAGCCCGGGTAGCCACATGGCCTCGTTATATCGGGTCTCCGCATCACCCGCCTCCATACTGGCATCTTTAGCTAGATCCGAAGCAGGTACCTCAGATCCCCCAAAAACCCGATGTTACCCTGGGGTGTCCCTAAAACATTTGGGGATCTCTGACTGCCCCAGGATGTAAATGTTGTGCTCGTTCCCGGGGAAGCGTGCACACACGTTCATGATCCTCAGGTGGTGGTCGCACACAAGTTGGATGTTTAGGGAGTGGAATGCCTTCCGGTGTGTGCAAGGCGACATGCGTGCCATCTATTACCCCCTAGACCTGGGGCATCCCGGTGAGGCATAGAATCTTGTTGCCCAGGCATTTTGATGGGCTTGATCCAAGTCCAAGTTTATTTACATGGAATTTGCAGTACAAAAGGATGCCATTCAGCCCATCGAATCTGCACAAAAGTTTCCCACTCAAGTCCACATGTCCACCCTATCCCCGTAACCCAGCAACCCCACCCAACCATTTTGGACATTAAGGGCTGATGCTCAATCAATAACTCCTGAGACGAGATTGGAGACAATTGAAGGCTATATTGCACTAGATGTTTCCCCCAGCAGCGCAGGTACAGAATCAGCTGCTAGGAAGACACAGGCTCTTATACTCCGCCTTACTGGGTGGAACCAGCAGGCAGGCTTCACCAATGAAAACAGCAGTCTCAGGTACCTCCCACACTAATGGTCTTACAGCATTATTCAGGGTACCGTAATACCTTTGAATATATTTTCCTTGTTCGACTGGGCATATGTTTCATTGAGGGTCACGAAGGGAGAGAGAAAAAAATGAAAAGCTAGAGCAAGTAATCAGTCCCACGATTGCTTCCAGGTTCCAGCAGTGTTTCAAGCCTAATGCTAACCCTGGGCAGAATTCTCCGTTTTGCGGCGAAGTGCCGACGTCGGACTGGGACCTGTAATTTTTCACGACCGGCAAATCGGTGTGATCCCCTCGCCGATCAGGGACTCGGAGAACCCCATACTGTTCCACATTAGAATTGATTGTGTTCCACGCAGCACCACCCGCACTAGCCCCTTAAACTTAGTGTAATCGACTCACGTGCGGCGCCAATTTTTCTGGCATAAATGTCCACGGATTCTCCATTGGCATCAACACTTGATCTCAGAAACTCAGAATACCACTCTATGTGTTGACGCCGGAGCAGTATGTGGACCTCCACAACAGCAAAATTCAGCAACTGTTGAGGGGCTAGCACTGGCGCCATATGGAATACCAACGATTTCACTGAGAAATTATGTTGGATTTGCCGGATTTGCAAGTGACACTCAGGAGACTGACAAGCTGCAACTGCAAGTTAGCACTTCACTCCCAGCACACTACATCACGACCAATAGATGGCAGCAAGGAGAGTGGCACCCCATTTCACGGACGCCGGGGTCGAACACCTCCTGCATGCGGTGGAGGAGAGCGGGCCAGCCTGTAACCCAGCCAGAAAAGATACTGCCAGGCACCTCAGTTGACTGTGCCTGGGCACAGCTGGCAGAGGACATCAGCAGCACGAGAAAACATCCGGACCAACTTCTAGTACGCGAGTTAACTGCACGACATCCTCAGGGCGGCCAAGGTGAGCAGCCAACAATGTGCCCCTAGAACTAACCCCGTCCCAGAAACCCATAAAACAACCACCCTCCAACCAGAAGGTGTCCAAACCACACCCTGCAACACATAACGGCACCCATTCTAGCCGCCATGGCTAGGTGCCTCTGCGCCTACCTGCTAACCACCCCCTGGGCTGCATGCACCGGACTGTCTAACAGTTTTCTGCCCCCCGCCGCCCCCAAAGGCCTCCTAAAGCCACCAGCAGCGGGAGGACACTGGAGGACACTGCCGGATCTGCGGCCCCTCACTCTAGCTGAGCAGACAGCTCTGGACGTGGTTGGCAGCCCAGGGGAAAGGGTGGTTTCCGGGATCGAGATCAGCGAGGAGGAGAAAGTGTGACCCCGCTGATTTGCGGCTCCCCATGCCGCGTGTATCAACCACCCCTCACCCCCACTCTCACTTATCTTCACTTCACCCTCATCCTCACCTTCCCTCCCGCCCTCACCTCCACCACCCCCGCTGCCTCAGCTGGTCCACGGTCTGATCATGCATCTTGTCTTGTGTTTTGCAGGATCTGCTGGTAATTGGGCGGGTCCATCCAATGTCTACCTGCCCCCAACAAGTGTCACAAGCGGAGCTCCCCCATGTGGCGAGTAGAGCAACATGGGCAGCAGTCCTCAACAGGAGAATAAAGTCACCCCAGAGCATGAGTCTAAGGAAGAAACTGATTTCTCATCGAGTCAGTCTCCAACATCCTCCACCATTCCAGAGACACTCACCTCGGTGGGGCACTTTAGTGAAGGGGCTCCTTGGTCACTATCTGTTGCACACCACACAGCTGATCCGGTAGATCAGGTGGATGTAGAAACTCCGGAGGCAGTAGACGATCGGAATGGGGGCCAACCTCATAAAATAGCTCTGGTCCAGAAGTTTTTGCTTCTGGAACAGACATTCACACGATCGTGGAGATGCAGTCACAGAACCAGGGACAACATTAGGGATTGTCGTCGAGCATCCAGTATGTGGAGCTGCAGTTGGATGAGTCAAAACGCGTGCAGGAGCAGGAGTGGTGCCGACCATGTTGATCACAAAGGCCAACATCACATGGGTGGGGTCCGTGGTGAGGCATTGGAAGCAAGGAATTTGATTATGGACCAGCATGTCCAAGGCCTGGGCGTTTTGTGCAGGCTCTGGCTGGGGCACATGACAGGTTTTCCACCTCACAGACAGCCATGTGGCAGAGCCACCGGGAAATTGCAGTGGTGCTTCTGAGAGTGGCCCAGACACAGCAGGCCATGGCTGGGAATTTGAGTGGCATCACGGTTGCTCAGTCAACCTTGTGCAGCCACAGAGGGAGGTGGCCCAGTCCCAGAGGGAGATGGCGCAGCCAGTGGTTAATGTGGCACAGGTCCAGAAGGTTGAGGCACAGTAAATAGATGATATAGCACAATCCCAGTTGGAGCTGGTCCACTCCCAGTGTTCTATGGCCGTGAGCATGCAGACGCTAGTCGAGACCAGAGCCGGTCTCCAGGACTGGCATTGCGAGGTATTAGGGGAGCTTCAGGGCATCACTTCGCTCGCAGCCCATCCCATGCAGTATCCCGGGGACAACCCAGGCACCGCAAGGGAGGAGGATTGATGGAGCCCATGCTGGTGACTCCCATAGGGCAGGTGCCAGAACACCGCAGCACTGCAGACTCTTCGCCCCTCCCTTCTGTCCCCGGCACATCTGTTGGGAAGAACAGGGGGGGCATCACGCCAGCTGGAACACCCGAACAGAAACCGGGACCATCCAGACCCTGTCGCCCCAGAAGATGTCGGTCAAATGGACCCAGGTCACAGTGCTGGGAACACACCAGGCCGCCTCCACACACGATGTACTGTCAGGGGATCCACCTCGAATTACCATCATGGCCTGTAAAACGAGAAAGTTAGACATCAGTTAATTCGCCCTGAGTGCTGGGCACGGTTTACTTATAGGGTTTGGGTACCTATTTATAAATATTTTGCACATTAATGCCCTGTTAACACTATTGCAACCTGCCTCGGTGCTCTGTCAGACGGGTGTGAGGGGTGGGCTAGTCGGTGCTGGCCAGAAAAGGGGTGCCGGGTGGAAGGGGGGGAGTTGACGGACGTTGCAGGTGGCCTGGGCTCACCACCCTCTCCCCTCCCCCCCTCCCGCCCCCCTTCCCCCCCCCCCCCCCCCACCACCACCGTCGCCACCACCATCACCGCCGGGAACCAATGGGACCATGTGATTCAATGACCAGCTCGCATGCAGGGATCACTTAGGTTGACGTGCAAAGTGCTACCCTGGCCAGAGTTGAGACTCTGTCATATGATCCTGAGCACTAGAGCACATCGCACAGCCAGTTGTAATCATCCACCATCCCTTGCACCAGACCAAGTGTTACTGCCAACCTAGGGCCCCCAATTTGAAGTGCAGCAGGTATGTAACACGGAAGAGGCTGCAGACGGGGAGTGACCGGGAGAGTAGAGGGCCTGGGGAGCTGTGAGGATGGAGTGCGATGTCTGTGCTGCTGGCCAGCTTCTCAGCACCCCTCCCAAATCGATTAACCTGGAAGCGACCAGTGTGTCCCATGCACTTGGCCCTGGCCCGGGCTCCATGTCCCACCCATCCTTGCCCTCCCCCGCATCTCTTCATCGTTCGAGGGCTGGTGTTCATTCTCCTCCCCCAACACATCAGCCCTCTGCTGCACAATGTTCTGGGAGATGCAGCAGGCCGCCACGGCACAGGCGACCCACAGCATGCTATTGGAGGGCTCCGCCTGAGTGGTCCACGTACTTGAAACAGTTCATCAGGAGATCCAAGCATCACTGGATCACACCTCTGGTCGCTGAATGGACACTGTTGTAGTGGGTCTCTGCTTCTGTCAGTGGTCTCTGGATTGGCTTCTTCAGCAACGACTGAAGTGGTTAACCCTAGTCACCCAGGAGCCAACATCCCAGCAATGTGGTTGCGGGGTTGTGCGTGGGTGGAGGGAGGGGTCAGGAATCTTCAGTGCGCAAGGATGAAGACGTCGTGGACACTGTCCGGGTATCTGGCACAAGCTTGCCTCATACACACCTGATGGTCACAAGTCAGCTGCACATTCATCGAGTGTAAGCACTTTCGGTTTGTGTGGAGTGACATGACTACCTCTCTCCCCCTCCCCCACCAATCCCCTCATCCATGGCCCTCCCGGTTCCTGAAACGATGGGGACTCTGCCCATGGCACTCATCCTGCCAGGGGTACCATCAGCTGGTGCTGCTCTTGCCAGCGGTACACTTTGTTGACCCCACCCGCGCCCCCATAGGGGCTACAGTGGACATTGCACTGGTTGGGCCAGCTAATGTCCCGTCGGCGGGTGGCTGTTGGTTAGGTTGTGTGGATTACGGAGGAGGCTGTGATGGTTGGTGGGTGTTGTGTTGCGGGGTTTGGGTGGGATTGGCGCGTGGTGGCGCCAGTATGACCGCTATAACCCTGCAGAACAAGGGACCACAGCGGGAAGTCACTGGGGGTGCACAGCAAGAAGGGCGCATTGCAGGCTGCGGTAATAGCGGACTGTGCCTGAGCACGGCCGCATTTTAGGGGTGGGGCGCCCTGGCCACGGCCAGTTCCCCCTTCACCCCGCGGCCCTGGCATGCCCCCCACCCTGCCAGACTGGCCAGTGCCTGGCCTGGCAACCCACAGTCGTGCATCTCCATTAACTACCTGCTCTCAATCGCTCATCAGTCAGATACCGATTTGACGATTTTTAAAAGCACAAGTGAACATCGCCGTCGGGAATACAGCTTATCGAATGTGGACAATGGCAAAGGCCCCGGCGAATACTGGTTCGGTGCCGCTAATGATACACAAATGGGGCGGTGTTCTCCGATCCAGCCCAGCACGGGCGCGGCGAAAAGCAGGGCGGGAGCCGCCCCAGACCTGCGCCGGATAGGCGCAACACGTCAATGACACCAGAACGCGTCGCTAAAGGTGCGCGAGCGCCGTGGAGTCCCGAGACTTCAGGTAACACAAGCTCGATACGCTGCTGGGAGCGGTCGAGGAGAGGAGGGTGATCCTGTGCCCCAGATGTGGACACCACCACCTATACAGCATCATCCCGCGTATGTGGAGGGAGGTGGGCAATGCCGTGAGTGACGTGAGGCACTCCCTACATACCGGCGACCAGTGCCGGAAGAAGGTGCACGACGTACAAGGGCAGGCAGGGTGAGTACGTGGTGACGTGCCCCTGGCACCACCCCGCATACCACCCACACATGTGATAGGCGCCACCCCCCACCCCCAGGGGGTCGTCGCAACCCCCTACCGGATGCACATGTACTGCACCCACCCATGCCAGGCACATTGGCCGGGTGCACCGTGCTGCCATGCCATCATATACCCAACATCTGCACTGCCTGCTTCGGACCGCCTAACCCTGATGACCACAGCGAGCAGGCGTGAACTGAGGGGGTCCACCCGTACACTGTCCATGAGCAGAGGGCAATGAACCTCATAGGCAGAGCCGAGGACTGGGATGTTGCCAGCTGTTTAGTTGAAGGCGAACCAACAAGTGAGACTCCCCCGCCTGACAAAGAACAAAGAAATGTACAGCACAGGAACAGGCCCTTCGGCCGTCCAAGCCCGTGCCGACCATGCTGCCCGACTAAACTACAATCTTCTACACTTCCTGGGTCCGTACCCCTCTATTCCCATCCTATTCATGTATTTGTCAAGATGCCCCTTAAATGTCACTATCGTCCCTGCTTCCACCACCTCCTCCGGTAGCGAGTTCCAGGTACCCACTACCCTCTGCGTAAAAAACCTGCCTCGTACATCTACTCTAAACCTTGCCCCTCTCACCTTAAACATATGCCCCCCCCCCCCCCCCCCACAGTAATTGACCCCTCTACCCCGGGATAAAACCGCTGACTATTCACTCTGTCTATGCCCCTCATAATTTTGTAGACCTCTATCAGGTCGCCCCTCAACCTCCTCCGTTCCAGTGAGAACAAACCGAGTTTATTCAACCGCTCCTCATAGCTAATGCCCTCCATACCAGGCAACATTCTGGCAAATCTCTTCTGCACCCTCTCTAAAGCCTCCACATCCTTCTGGAAATGTGGCGACCAGAATTGAACACTATACTCCAAGTGTGGCCTAACTAAGGTTCTATACAGCTGCAACATGACTTGCCAATTCTTATACTCAATGCCCCGGCCAATGAAGGCAAGCATGCCGTATGCCTTCTTGACTACCTTCTCCACCAGTGTTGCCCCTTTCAGTGACCTGTGGACCTGTACTCCTAGATCTCTTTGACTTTCAATACTCTTGAGGGTTCTACCATTCACTGTATATTCCCTACCTGCATTATACCTTCCAAAATGACTCCACACCCCTCACCCCATTCCCCCCATGACCCAGTGCACCCTCTCATCACGTGCGCCACTGCACCACATTACCGCATGCCCCACTGCACCCCCCTCCCTGCCAGCCGCCTGTCTAATGTTACGTGTTATCTTGTGTCTTCCAGGACAAGCCACCGCTCGTCCCGGCCCATCTGGTGGTCCACGGCCATTGCCATGCCCTGTGGCCCCTAGGTGCGCAGGCCATGGTGGGAGGCCATATTCCATGGAAGCCCGTCCACTGACACGGAGACCTAGGAGACAGGGACACAGAGGACGGACATCCAGGAGACCGAAAGTCAGGACACAGGCACCGAGGAACCGGATGTACACGCCAACGAGGACACTGGTATACAGAGGACTGAACCTAGGACACTGACACACAGAGGACAGACACCCAAGACACTGACTCACAGAGGATGGACACACAGAGGACGGCAACCTAGAGGACTGACATAACAGTCGGGTGCGACTCAGGGCCATCGTGCCAGGGGTCGATGCGGCCACCCCGGACTCTGGCACCAACGGCGACCTTGACTTCTCGGCACTGCTATCTCCTACACTCTCCACCATCGCAATGACTATCACCTCGGTTGGCCACTTAAGTGATGAGGCTTCTGGACACTGACTGGTGTGCATCAAACAGCCGTACCGGTGCAGCAGGTGGAGGTAGGAGCAACCGAGGGGTCGGATCGTCGGAGGGCAGCCCAGCCCCAGCAAGCAGCTGCCGCCCAGCCGCTTCCCGGATTCCTGGACCTACCAGGCCCAACCATACACCCGATTCAGTTAGACACCCAGGGACTAGACAACGGGATGGAGGCCAGCCTCCAGCAGCTGAAGACGGAGGTGGAGGAGTCCATCTGTGTCCATGAGCAGGGAGTGGTGGCGGTCATGGCTTCCATCCAGGCCGACAACGCACGAGGTTGCGTCTGCTGTGGACCAATGGGGGCAACTATGTAGGCCATGGGTCAGGTTATGCAAGGCGTGGGGCTTCATGTGCATGCGTCATCCGTGCCCCACGACAGGGCTGCCCTCTAGGTACACGTGACAATAAAGAAATCCAATCCAATCCAATGTGCCATAGCCAGATGGACATTGTTGCTGCGTCAGCAGTCTGGCCGAGTCTCAGCAGGCCATGGCCAAGTCTCAGCAGGCCATCGCTGAGTGCATCGGCGGCCTTGCCCACATGCTGGATGGCGTCCCACAGGCCCAGAGGGAGATGGTGCAGTCCCTGATTGGGAATGCCCACTCCCTGCGCTCCATCGCTGCTGCCGTTCAAACCCTGGTCGATACCACAGCGGCCTCCGGGACAGGTAGTGCCATCTATGCTGCCTCGGGGCTTGTCTCCATTCGCACCACCGTCCCATAGAGGGCCACGGGGTCCACGGGGCATTCGGATAGAGGAGCAGGTTCTGGGGCCTGTGCCGGTGACCCCTGCAGGGGAGGCCCTGGAACACCGCAGCACCTCGGAATCCCCCCGTTCCGTCCCTGGTGCATCTGGTGGGCAGGGGCAGAACAGGATGGCACCACGCCACCCTGGATGCCCCAGGAGCAGCCTGACATATCCAGATGAGGCCGCCCCAGGAAACGAGCGCCAACGGGGAGCTAAGTCACAGGGCAGGGGTCTCAGAAGTCCGCCTACACTCCTGCTGTATCGTCTAGGGAAGCACAGAGAAGTATTGGTAGGGCTCATAAGGCCAGGAAGATAGACACCTAGTAAGTTGGCACGGGTGCAGGGCACAATTTAGTTATGGGGTTGGGCACGTGTATATTGTGCAGGATGCAGCAGACCACAACAATGCGGCCGACTTGCTCCGACAGGTACTGAAGGGCCCCTCCAGAGCACTGGACGCAACTGAAGTGCATCTTCAGCAGCCCAAAGCAGCTCTCGATCACACCCCTTGTTTCTGCATGGGCCTCATTGTAGCGGGTCTCCGCATCAGTCTGTGGCCTCCGTATAGGCATCATCAGCCATGACTGCAGTGGGTAACCATTGTCACCCAGCAACCAGCCCCTCAGCTGGGTGGTGTGTTCCTCGAACATGGCGGGGATGAACGATTGTGCCCGGATTAATGCATCACTTCCTGTTCATGAACACGTCCCTGTTTTCCGCTGGTGGCCGCATGGCGTCGTGGACCCCATCAATCGCCCCGTGGATATTCTGGCCAGGGCTGTGAATCGTGCTGCCCAGCCATTCGGATGGGCACGGTCCATGGGGAACTGGATGTAGTGGGCCACAATGTCGTACAGGGCATCCGTCACTGCACGGAGGCACTGGTCACTAATGTGTGGGAGATGGCGGACAGGACTCACTTGTTGACTGGAACGACACCATAGCGTGGAGGTTCAGGGCAACTGTAACCTTGACCGCCACTGGGATAGCATGTCCTCCCCCAGCTCCACGTGGAGCCAGGTGTGCCATCAGGTGGCAGATATGGGCCACGAAACCCCAGCTCATCCGGAGTCTCCTCCTGCGTGCCCTGTCCGGCAGGGCCTCGAAGGACATGTGGCGCAGTTAGACACGAGGCCACATCGGCTGCCTCCGGCACCGTGGCACCGTGGCACCTCCTCCTCCACTGCCTCCTTTTCCGCTTCTTCCTCCTCCTCCTCCTTCCCCCATCCACATCGGTATCCTCGTCATGAGCCTTGCCCCCGTCATTGTCATCCTCCTCCTGCGCATGTCGGTCGGGCGGCCCTGCAGTCTCAGCGGGTGCCAGGTGGCCCCCTGCAGCCCGTCCCTCTGCTGCAGCTGCCGCCTCTCTGAATCACCTGCGCCAACGCTGCCATAGGGCTGCATGCAGGGCAGCAGCCCCCGCCACGGTGGCCAACATCGCTGGCTGCTACCGAAACATTATGATCTGCTAGGGGGAGGGGTTAACAACAGGCTTAACCATGGCGCATGGCCTCCTCCACAACCATATCACATTGGCTTCATGGCCGCCCAGGTTGACCAGTTGCGCCACGCTTGCACCACACACACGCATGCACACCTCTCCTTGGCCGTATCCTATGTGCCCCGACTCCTGTTGCACCTCTCTCATGATGGTGCCACCGATGGATTGCAGTGCCCTCACCGGGGGCTGCCATGGGCGCGGCACTGGACCTACCCGCTGCTGGGTGTCGCCGGCTGGGTGAGGGGTTCGGGCCACATATGCACAGCCGGGGGTTCGCGCTCAGCCAGTGCCCAAGGTCGGTGCTCATCAGCCTGGCCGCCGTAATGGCGGATGTGAGTTAGGAACCGCCCTGCTTTGGCGGCCCGTACCCGGCCGGCGGTGCTGTCTTGCCACCCCCCCCCCCCCTACCTAGAGGCCATCGCCCCTCAGCTATCCCTATGCCCGTCCCGCCACGCGAAGCACTCCAACGCCGACCCCCGCACCTCCTGCTTCCGGATCTTGAGCCAGCACGACTGGTTCACGATTTTTAAAGGTAGGTAGAACGGCGTGACTTGGGATCATGCCTACATGGCCCCGGAGAATCGCTAAACGAAGCCCCTCCAGCTATTCTCGGGGCCGCTCGGCGCTGATCTCGATCGCGCCGTTTGGGCTTGTTGGGCAAAACGACGTGGGACCGGCGTTGCGCAAAAAAACGGCGGGAACGGTGATTCTCCCAAACGGCGCGGGCTCAGAGAATCCCGCCCATCGAGTTTACTGGACCCCTATTCCAGAGCCCATTGATGGTGCCGTCGTGGTGACGGAGAATTGGGATTTAGGGTCAAATTGGCACCCCGCGCAATTTCAGCATCAAAATGATTCTCGGTCCAATCATGTTTTCCGATATTGGCGTCAGCCGACGTTGAATCCCTCCCAATATCCTGCTTTCTCTCAGAATCCATTCATGAAGAAATACAGCTATCTATACAGAAATCAGTGCTTTATACTTTGTCCCACATTCAGGAAGTTCCCTGATTATCTTCCCTTCCTTTTATCTCTCCCGTATTCTCTTTCTGTCTCAGTGTCGCTATCAAATCTCTGTGCGTTTGTCTCTCTCTTTTGTCGCAAAAATATATTTTATCCGTTAAACAGCTGAAAGACCATTGCAAATATTTCAACAAATGATTACACAATGATCAATATTATTCAGGTTCTCGACATATATCATGTTGCACTCTTGAGGGGCTTGTCTCTCTCTCTCAGTCTCTCTTTATGTGCCGTTCTGTGCTTCTCTCCATACTCCAACTGTCTTTCAATTTTCCCTCCTCATGTATCCACTCCTTTTGTGTGTGACGTCATTGGGATCCCTCATTATCGCAGCCCCATCTCCAAATGTTATGAATCATTAGAACATGGATACGTATAATTCAAGCAACAGAGAATGCATGGATCTCAAACAATACCCAGCACTCTTCTCATTAATATCCGGGGACTAGATTATTCGCAGGCATCTTCATTTCTTTCTGGTCCTCAATTTCTTTAATCCAAAATTCTTATTTCACTGTGTTAATTTTCAATTGTATTAAATCCGGTTAGTTTATTAACTATGTGTCAATGTCTTGATGAATTATCCCTGTGTTTTCGAGTAGCCAATTATTTTTTCCCCAATTAAGGGACAATTTAGCATTGCCAATCCAGCATTGCTAACCCTAACCCTAGCCCTAGCCAAACCTGCACATCTTGGGGTTGTGGGGGGTGAAACACACGCAGACATGGGGAGAACATACAAACTCGACACGGACTGCGACCGGCTCTGGATTCGAACCCGGGTCCTCAGCGCCGCAGTCCCATTGCGACTCACTGCGCCACATGCCGCCTTGTTAAGCCCTTCCTTACTCAACTCACAGAAATGTGACTAATGATGGAATACCACTAATGATGGGATTAGCACAAGAGAGAAGAATGAACTAAATTCAGTGCACTTGGGCGTCGAAGCGGTCATGTTAGAGATGCGAAATTATAAAGGAAATGAATCACATATAGGAGTGAAATACTGGTCCCCAATTACCACTCACATGAGAGGACTGTGTATGAAGGAAGGAACCATGGAAGGTTGCCAAAAAGTAAGGCGATAAACTTGGGGGATTTTCATCTGCATATCGGTTGGAAAAAAATCATATGGGCAAGGTTATCCATGATGGGGAGTTCCGATAAAGTTTTCCGGAAAGTTTAGTAGGAAGGCGCGTACTGGACTGAACCAGACACCGGGGCGACCCGAGACATCGTTTTGTGCAATAAGACAGGATGAATTCAAGCCCTAATACTGAATGCGTCCCCAGATGCCAGCGATCATAATATTATTAAAAAATTACATTCCGTTTCAAAGAGAGAAAAGTCGGGCGGAAACTAGAAATCAGGGCAATTGTAAGGGTGTTCAATTAGAACGAGCTAAAGGTAACTGTTACATTCGGATAAAGGGTTACTCCAGTGACGCTACAGTGGTAGACATTTAACCAAACTTTGTAGAGAACGGAAAAGTGAAGCATTCCAACGAGACAGAAAAAATGTCCCAACGGAGAACATCCATTCGTAGTTAACGGAAAAAATTAGAATCGAACTTGAAATAAAACAGACATAATTGTGGAAGATGGTTTGGGAGGGCAGAGGATTTGAAATATCTTTAAAAACGCAAAGAATGACGAGAATGCTAACAGAGAGAGGAATGTGGTGTACGAATGAAAGCTTGCCAGAAACGTAAAAGCAGATACTAATATATTCTATACATCTTTCACTCATGAACAAGTTACGAATTTGAGCGTTCGACCTCCAGAAAAATAATCTGGGAATTAATGGAAAATGCAGCGATAGTAGATGGACTGAACAGGTAATTTCCATCGATCTTCACTATGGGGCTGCACGTGACAACCTCAAAGTAGCTGTAAATCAGGAAATAGAATGAAGGAGCAACTAAAGAAAATTGAAATGACCATGGAAGTTGTAAGGAGTAATTTGTTGGAGGTGCAGTCTGATAATTCCCCGTGTTCTGGTGGACCTCATCTTAGAATCTTAAAAGAAGAGGCTCGTGAGACGCATGATGCGCTGATTTACTTTTCAAAATTCCCTTGATTCTGGAAAGGTTAATTTCGATTAGAAATAAAGAATGCAATTCCTTTATTCGAAAAGTGAAGGGGACAAAAAACACGAAACTACGGGCCAGTTATCTTAACATCTATGACAGGG
The DNA here is from genome assembly GCF_047496885.1 of Scyliorhinus torazame. NCBI lineage: Eukaryota > Metazoa > Chordata > Chondrichthyes > Carcharhiniformes > Scyliorhinidae > Scyliorhinus > Scyliorhinus torazame. The sequence goes on along the minus strand of NC_092720.1, from coordinate 174,666,717 downwards.
AAAATGTTCGCGGACTTCTGGTGACAAGCACGTGCAGAACAGACGCACGTTCGCTGGCTCTCCTTCAAATTTAGGCAATTTTATCTGAAATTAGCCCACCAGGCCCGGGGGAAAAGCAACCGCCCACCACCTTCTTCAACCCACGAAACAAGATACAGGCAATTAATGAAAATGCCGACAACAGCTGCACACAGGCCGCAAGGAGATGAGAGACAACAGGAGCCGATAGAAGCCAACGGGCATGACAATCAATCCACGATGCGAGGACGTCCTGACCCGCATCCTAAAGAGACGGTCCAACGAACAGTGCAAGGAATTCCCCCTCGCCGACGAGGTTCGTGGGAAATTTCTTACCTGAGAGCTGAAGGAGCTCAAGCAGGACAGAAGTCTCGAGTTTCAGGCAGCGGTCAAGGCTGCCGTCACAGGCGCACTGGCCACCACCCAGGCGGCCCTCTAATAAGCGGAGAGGCGGCTAGAGGTCCAAGAAAACACGATCAGTGAACTAGAAACTACCTTTACGCTCCAGAATGAAAGGATAAACGCCCGAGAGGCGGACATCGCAAGATCGGTAGCGACCAAGGTGAGACTGAAGGGAAAGCTGGGGGACTAATAAAACTGATCTGAGCAACATCTGAATTGCTGGAGGAGACGAAAGACAGAAAGTCCACGCACTATGTTGCTCAAGTGCCAGTAAAGCTGATGAAAAATGACAGCTTTCGTATCTGGCCAGCGATAGATAGGGCTCACTGGTAGCTCTGACACAAACACAGGGCAGGAGAACAACCAAGGGCAATAATTGCAAAGATGCACCGGTACCAAGAACGGAAAAGGATCCTGAGATGGGCCAGGCGGATGAAAACCTTCCACTGGAAGAGACACCAGATAAGGATTTATCAGGACATTGTTCAGACCGGGCCGCATTCAATAGAATGGAAGCTCTGTTCAAACATTGCGTCAAGTTCTGGGTGCTTTACTCAGCCAAACTTTGGTAAAGCTACCAACACGAGGAGCACGACTTTATAGCCACTGCAGAAGCGGACAGGTTTATTCAAAAAACGGGCTGGGAAAGCAGCAGCAGACGTAGAGGTAAAGCAATCGCCCTGGAAAGACTGAGAAACTGAGTCACAATTTGCGTGGGACTGTACTGCCTCATTCTAAAACCGAAAGCTAAGCTACGGGGAGGAGGTGGCGAGAGCAGCGGGGCACAGAAAGATTGGAACATGAGGAAGAGGGGAAAGGGTAGAGAAACAGCAAGCAAAGGTAACTAGGTCACTGTGCGTGAGGAGTTTGCACATTCTCCCCGTGTTTGCGTGGGTTTCGCCACCACAACCCAAATATGTGGAGGCTAGGTGGATTGGCTCCGCTAACTTGCCCCTTAATTGGGAAAAATGGATAGTGTACTCTAAATTTTTTTTTTAAAAGAAAAAAAATGTAAAACTCACACCGATCCCGGGAAGGCGGGGGGGGGGGGTGGGGGGCGGGGGGACACCACACTAGTGGGAAAGCTAGCACCAGGAGGTACGAGAGAGAAGGGGAACTGCAGCACATCTCTAGCGGGTGAGAGAGCGCCTGACGAAGAGGGGGGAAACATTAAAAGAAAGGAGACAAGCTGGAGACGGGCGAATGAGAGACGGGGATATACTAGCAGAAGGAGGGAGAAAGGGCAGAACAATAGGGGGGCTAAATGAACAAAGGGGAAAGGCTCTAGGCTGGCTACTGCTGGCAACACGTGGAATCAGGATGGCGTCACAAACAGCCACTTTGGAGAGCTCCCAAACAAAGGGAACCCCGGTGTGCAGCGGACATCCACATCACATATACATAGTTGCGGCCATTTATGAGTGGCTCCTGGACAAAGGGAACCGCTGGAGTGCAGCGGCAGACCTTATGATAAGCACGGTGACTATGGCTATTTGGATGTCCCCGTAACAAAGGGAACCCCGGGCGCATGGGTATAACAATAAGATAAGTCTGGTTAATCTCAAAGGATGGGGCGGGCGTCAGTAACCACCCATCAGACTAGTCACCTGGAAAGTCGGGGGACTTACCGGCCCACTGAAAAGATACAGAGTCTTTGCCGATCTGAAAAGAAGGAAAACCACAATCGTCCTCCCCGAAGATTTGCAACTGAGGGGGAAGGACCGATCTCGGGTAAGAGAGAGTTGGGTAGGGCAGACTTAACATTCATGTTACAGGACGCCAGCTAATGGGTAACCATATTGATAAATAAGAGGAGTTGTTTACGGCAGCCAAGATGGTTACAGGCCAAGGGGGATGGTACATCACAGCGATACCCTGGACGGGGCACCAGTGGTCCTGGTGAATGTGTTCGCTCCCAACTGGGTCAACATGGAGTTTATGAAGAGGTTACTGGCGGAAATTCCCGACATAGAACACACCAACTGATCATGGGGAAGGGGTGGAATTCATCTGTGCATAGGACACACGGATAGGCAGGTCGAGCCCCAAAACAGGGAAGACGTCCAATATGGCAAAATAACTCGAAACGTTCATGGAGCAGATGGTGCAATGGATGCGTGAAGGTTCACACACCCAGGGGAGAATGAGTTCTTATTCTTCGTCCAGGTAGATAAAGGATATACCTGGATGGACTTCTTTATAGTGGGGTAATCCATGCTCCCACAGATAGTAAGAGCGGAATATCCCACAACAGCAATCTCCGACCACATTCCACATTACATGGGGTAGCACGGTACCACAGTGTTTAGCACTGTTGCTTCAGAGCGCCAGGGACCCAAGTGCGATTCTCGGCTTGAATCAATGTCTGTGCGGAGTCTGCACTTTCTCCCCGTATCTGCGGGTATTTCCTCCGGGTTCTCCGGCTTCATACCACAAGTCCCTAAAGTCCCGTGCTTGTGAGGTGAATTGGACATTCTGAATTCTCCCTCAGTGTATACGAGCAGGCGCCGGAGTGTGGCGACGAGGGGATTTTCCCAGTAATTTCATTGCAGTGCTAATGCAAGCCTACCTTTGAAAGTAATAATAATTATTGTTATTAATATGGCTGTGAGGTTGGAGACGGTCCTTGTCCAACCCCTCCCCATTGGAGGTTGTACATAGCCCTCCTCGCTGACCAGGGTTTCTGCGAGAAAATATCACAGGCCATAAGCGGGTACAATACCAATAACAGAACGGGATGTCTCACCCTCCATGCTCTGGAGGCACTGAAGGCTGTCATCAGGGGTGAGGTTATTACATATATCGTGGATAGGTGCAGGGAACAGAGGGCGGCTAGGCAACAGATAGTCGACTCTATACTGGAGTTAGACCGGTGATACTCCATGGCTCCGGCCATAGGGCTCCTGGTGGAGATCATTGCTGCAAATAGACTTTGACATGCTCACCTCGAGGAATATAGTGCATCAACTCCTCCAAGCAGGGAGAACCCTGTATGTACATGGAAACAATACCAGCTCCTGCTGGCTCACAGCTGAGAAAGGAGGCAGCCACGAGGGAAATAGCACTGATTAGAAATAATAGGGGCAAGCTAATAGTGGAACTGGCAAATGTTAATGACGGGCTCAAGGCCTTCTACCGGGGGCTGTACATCGCCCGGTCCCCCGAAGGGAATTCGAGGATAAAGCAGTTTCTCGATGGACAGCTCATGCCAGTCCTGGGGGAGAAGAGAAAACGGGAGTTCGAAGTGCCATTAGAACCGGGGGAAGTCATGGAGAGCAGCAATTCCATCAACGCTGCAAAGGTGCCGTGACCAGCTGGATTCCCGACATACTTCTAGAAAATATTCACAATGGAACTGGTTCTGTAACTGTGGGAGCTGTTCTCGGTCTGGCAAGGGGAACCCTGACGCTATGTAATCGCAAGCCTCTGTTCTGCTGATTCGCAATCAAGGCAAGGAACCGAGAGAAAAATAATAATCTCTTTTATTGTCACATATAGGCTTACATTGACACTGCAATGAAGTTACTGTCAAAATCCCCCAGCCGCCATACTGCAGCTCATGTCCGAGTACACTGATGGAGAATTCAATTTCTCCAATTCACCTAACAAACACGTCTTTCGGGATTTGTATGGGGTAAGCGGAGCACCCGGAGGAAATACACGCAGACACAGGGAGAACGTGCTGAGTCCGCACAGACAGTGACCCAAGCCGGGAATCGAACCCTGATCCCTGGCGCTGTAAAGCAACAGTGTTAACCACTGTGCTACCATGCCGCGCATGAAGGTCCTACAGATCCATCTCGCTGTTCAAAATAGAGGCGAAAACACTTGCCAAAATCCTCGACAGGCGACTGGAGAACTGCGTACAAGGTTGGTGCAGAAGACCAGACTAGCTTTGTGAAGGGTAGACAGTGAACGACAAACATCAGGCGCCCTTTAAACTTGATAATTACCCCATCCGGGGAGAGAAGACCAGATGTGATCATCTCCCTGGACACTGAAACGGCTTTTGACAGAGTCGAATGGAAGTACCTCATTGAGCTATTGGAAGAGTTTGGACTTGCAGCAGGTTTCACTGCCTGTGTGAAACTCCTATAATGCGCTCCCATGAGGAGCATCTGGACAAACACCACAGGGTTCACGCACTTCCAGCTGCACAGAGGTACTACGCAGGGTTTCCCACTCTCTCCGTTGCTGTTCACCTTGGAGAGCGAGCCACTAGCGATTGTCCTCAGAGTGGCAAAGAACTCGAAGGGAATCTGGGGGGTAGACATAGAGCACATAGTCTCACTCTATTCAGATGACCTGCTCCTCTCTGTTACAGACGCTTAAAGCAGCATGGAGGAAAGGATGGCTCTTCTGAAACAGTTTGGAGATTTGCCGCTCCCCCTACCCGCCCGACCTCACCCATCTCTGCACCAATGACCCTGTCTGATCATGGCGCCCTTCCCTGCTGCCCCGGGTACCATCGGCTCACACTCTACTTGTCAGCTGTACGCTCCGCCGCCCCCGAGCAGCGCCTCACTGTTGGGGCTACTGTGAGCGTTGCCATAGTTTGGCCGCGATATGCCCCGCCGGCAGGTGGCGGCTGGTTTCAGGGGGATACAAAGGCGGGTGAGATGCAGGGGCTGAGGTGGGGGGTAGTAGGTTGGAGTGTAGGGCCAGGAGCTGGTAGTGTTCGAGATTGGGGTGTGAGGTGAGGGGGCACCTAAAAGGCGAGTGTCATTCTGCAGAACGAAGGGCCAAGGTGGGTAATCAGTGGGGTGCACAGTAAGATGCCTGCCTTGCAGGGTGCGGCAATTGCTGTCCGTGACTGGTCACCCCGGCCCCACGGCGCTTTCCCCTTCAATCCCATGGCCCTAGAAGCCCCATCACACTTCAGCCAGCCCTGCCAGTATCAGAACCGGCACCCCATGGTCGCGCCTCTCCATGTCCTACCTCCTCCCTCTCCATCATCAACCAGGGCGCCTGTTTCCCGATTTTCAAAAGCTCAAATGGACCTCGCCATCGGCAATTCACGCTAGTTCGCCGACTCTGAAATCGCGTTCGTCGATCGGGCGGAGAATCCCCGCTCCGCTGCCTCACAAAAGGCATACCCGAGAAATCCACCCCATTCCGCCGCGACGGCCTCATGATGTGACCTGAGGCCCTCCCCGATGCTCCGCGGCCGATGGGCCATGTTCCCGACGGCGCAGAACACTCATGGCATTTTTTTTCATGGACCCCGCATGCCGGCTGCGGACTGTGTCCAGCGCCGCCACAGTTGGAGCGGAGCCATGCCGCTGGCTTCGGTGAGAGCTTGGGGGACTGGTGGCGGGTGGTCTGGGGGTGGCGAGGCGGATTACTGGGGACTTTATGTGGCAGGCCGGGTCCACACGCCGTTGGCACCATGTTGTATGGTGCGGCGAGCGCCGGTGACCGCCGAGCACATGCGCGGCCAGAGACCCGCCATTCTCCAGCAGTTTTTGGCACGGGAGCTATACCCAGTGCGCCCATCCCCAACGGTCTCAAAACCGATGCAGCTAATGCGCCATTTTGTCTGGCATAATACGCCACTGTTCCCACGCCAGCGTCAGCTGTTTTCTTAATGGTACATTGCTTACACATCCATTTCTTAAAGGCACTCTTGCATGACAATATTAAAAAGGTGGAAAATGAAGCCACATTTTCAAATTGCTGGATCATTTTGGTCACATTTCAATGTTTAAATCAGTTTGGTTTCAACATACAAGTTGTGCACTGGTTATTGTTGTCACTTCTGTGATGCAGTAACATTTGCTCACAGTTTTACCAAATGCAAACAGCTGGGATCTAGTCCAGGATCCTAATGAAAATTGGGGGTTCTCGTCCGGACGAATAACATAAGGCAGAGAGAATGTGGATTTTTGAGAGGGAAATCAGGCTTAAATAATTTAATGGAGTTCTTTGCAGATGGAGCATATGCTATGGAGCACGGGAATCGGTGGATTTGTGTATATAGATTTCAGGAAGGTAATTGATAAGGTGCCACATCAATAGTTAATGTGGGAAATAAACGTTCATGCTGTAGTGCGTAACATATTGACATGAACTGAAGACTGGCTAACCCGCTGAAAACAAACAGTCAACATGAATGGGTCGCTTTCTGTTTGGTAAGATGCAATGAGTGTCGTGACACAGGGAAAAGTGCTGGTCCCAAATTTGTACAATTGACAGAAATGATTTAGATGGAGGGACCGAAGCTGTGGTTTCCAAATTTATTGATGATATAAAGTTAGATCGGGTGGTGAATTGTCAAGAGGACGTAAGTATACTGCAATGTTATGAAGTGAATGTACGATAAAAAAAAAGAGTAGCTCTAAAAAGGGTGCAAGGCCAAAAGGGCGTAAGGGAATATCTTCTTAAGTCAATAAAATGGAAGGCAAGGTTGAGAGAACAGTTCATGAAGCATATAATATATTACGCTGCATTAAGAGTGGCATCCAATGCAGACATAAAGAGGTCGTGTTGAACTTGTATATCTACTAGCTAGGCTTCGTCTTGCAAACTGCGTCTAGTTCTGGGCACCATTCCGGAGGAAAGATGTGAACGCATTGGAGAGAGCTCAGGGGGTTGCGGGGGGGTGGGTTACAGGAACTATTCACGGATAATGAACGTAGCTACGAAGATATCTTGGAGAGGTTTGAACAGTTTCACTTGGAGAAGAGAAGACTGAAATGATTTCTGAAAGAGGCACTCTCGAGATACTGAGGAGTATGAACAGGGTAAATCGTGAGAAACTGGTCCCGTTCAAGAGAACGTCAAAACAGAGATTTTGACAGAGCTTCAAAATGATTGGTAGAAGGAGTAAAGGTGATTCAAGGATTTGTTTTTTTTACCCAGTTGGTGCATCGAGTCTGGAAGGAACTCAGTGAGAGGGTGGTGGAGGCAAGTTCGATCGAGGTACTCAAAAGGGAATTAAATTGATATCTGAAACGAAGAATGTGCAAGGTAGCCAGGGTATGGCTGAAAATGTAACGAGTTGTAATGCTCTCTCAAAGAGCCAATACAGACTCGATGGGCTGAATGTCCTCCTTCTGCACCATAAATCTTCTGTGATCTGGTGAGTTTGTGAAATAAGTTGTGAGTAGGTATACATTTGGCAAATGCATTATAATTTTGGAAATTGTGAATTTCGCTGAAAGTATTTAAAGGAAGCATTGGGTTTAAATGGTGAAGAATTGAAGATCTCTGAAATGCGGAAGGATATGAGTGTGCTAGTGCACGAATGGCAAACGATTACTATGAAGGTAAAGCAAGTAATAGGAAATCTTTACATAGTAATAGGAAATCAATAAAATTAAAATAGAATTTTAATGTTTATTGCGAGGCAATTGAACATAAAAGGAGGAAATGTATGCTGCAATTATACAGGGATTGAAGAGACCACATCTGGATAACTGGATACAACATGGGTTCCTTATTTAAGAGATGTAAATGCGTTTGAAGCCCGTAGCGTTTGAAGCAGTTCAGATAAGTTTTACTGGACCAATTTACTCGGTGTTTTGGGTGTAATTTCGCTCAGTTGGCTGGACAGTTTGTTCGTGAGGCAGAGCGAGGCCCGTTACGCAGATTCAATTCCCGTACCGGCTGAGGTTATTCATGAAGCGTTGCCTTTTCAACCATGACACTCACCTGAGGTGTGGTGATCCTCAGGTTAAAGCACAGTCAGACCTTCACATGAAGGGGAAAGCAGCCTATGATCATCTGGAACTATAGTGAATTTACCTTACCTGACCTAACACTGACAATTCTGATGGCCGGTTGGTCAGGGTAGGCTTCTTTCCGCTGGAGTTTAGAAGAGTAACTGCTGACTTGACTGAAACATGGAAGATCCAGAAATATCTTGAATGTGTTGAATGATTGCATGAGAGGAAGATTGTTCGCTCTTGTCAGTATATCTGGATCCAGCGGTCAGTGTTGAAAGAAGAAGGATTCATCCCTTTGTGGAAGAAATGGCGCGATCTGTTTTCCTTCAAATGGCCAAGAGTTTTTGGTACGGCCTTCCTTAAATGCAAATACGTTTTAAGGCAGAGCTACATAGAGCTATAATGGTGGTGAGAGGTGATCAGTGATAGGCAGGAATGCGGTTTTAGGTTACATTCAGCGCAGCTTGTGTTGAATTACGGAGAAGGCTCGAGGAGCCGAATGGTCTACTCCTGCTCCCAATTGATATGTTCGGTTGTGCGTGTGTTTGCATGCATTGCAAATTCACTAGGTAACAGCAAGACATGAACTAGAGCAGAGATATAAGTAGATTCCGAACATATCCATGTAACATCACTTGCTTCGACTTTTCCATTCATGTGGATTTTTTGCAGCCGAACACCGTCGTCTACATTGCTTTCGTCGTTTAAAGTTTGAATTCTTTAAGCTCTCCCATACATTTAGCGCATTTGAATTGTTTAGTCTTATTTTACATGTCCTATATTTTAAATAAAACGTCTTATGTTTTCTATGACGTTTATCCCTTTAAAGCCACCCAAAATTCAAGTAGCATTATTGTTGGATTGACCAATTTTGCAAATGTTCAATTTATTCCCCTCAGATATTCGGATTTTATGCGGAAACCACTGCTTTCTATACTTTGAATCGAATGTAGTTTAAATTATTCCTCTTGCTGGCCGTTTGGCTGCGCAAAACCTGAGTATTGCTGAAAAAAGACATGACTCAAGACTCTGTTTGCTCGAAAAGTTGCCATGGAGAATACGCCAGTTAACGGGTAGCTTGACTCTGAGTGGAGCATCGAATGACTATTACTTCTGTTGAAACAATAAATTAAACAACTGAAACAGGCGCAATCTATGTGCATTTTCTTTCTTTCTGCAAATATGTCAATTTCCTCTGCCAATCAGAGTCCACCTTCCAACCAACCAGCACTATTTTCTCGTAAAGTATCAAATTGTTGTTGCGCATGAGATTGGCATTCTTGCGATTGTCCTGATAAGCCCAAGACGAAAACCTTGGCCAAAATTTGTTTTATCCTTTTACAGTTCAGGTAATTCCTCCCGTAAATGGCAACCCATGTCAGTTGATGTGATCAATGATGGGTTAGGGGGAAGGGGCAGAACGGTGAAGTTGAGACCATGACATGATCAGTCATTGTCGTGTTAGTTGGCATACGACTGGTATTGACACTTTCCTTATATATCTGTGAACGCTCTTCGATATCAGGAACATCACACACTTCCGCGAGTCTCCGTTATATAAGGGATAACTCAGACATTTAAAAACACAACGAGATGGTAACTTTAAATGTTTATAATGCGGCACAAATATACACGTTTGTTTTATTAGTAAACTTCCATTAAACTACAATTTAATGTCTCAGATTCAAAACTCACAAGCATTGGTTTTGGCCTACGGGTGCACAAATATTGGGATATTTCAATACGGGATGTGGCTACAAATGATCCTACACCATAATCAATCGGCACAACTAATTTGTTGTGTTGGTTCAAAGGACTGTAACAAATTCCAGTCATTGCGAAATGCTCTTGACGTCGTTTTAGCTTTCTGTCATGTATAAAAGAGATTGCATTTTGACAAGGGCATATTGTTAAAACTAACAGACAACTCCGTTTCTCTCCAAGCATGGAACTGCCAATAATCATACAGATAAGCTACCTATAATTGTTTATTATACCTTGTTAATAGAGATTTAGTGTAACTATGTTCATTATTTCTCTGTAATTGCAAGCTGACGATACGACCATAGTGGGCCGGATCTCGAATAACGACGAGTCAGAATACAGGAGAGAGATTGAGAACCTAGTGGAGTTGTGCAGCGACAACAATCTCTCCCTCAATGCCAGCAAAACTAAAGAGCTGGTCATTGACTTTAGGAAGCAAAGTACTGTGCACACCACTGTCAGCATCAACGGGGCCGAGGTGGAGATGGTTAGAAGTTTAAAATTCCTTGGTATGCACATCTCCAAAAATCTGTCCTGGTCCATCCACGTCGATGCTACCAGCAAGAAAGTACAACAGCGCCTATACTTCCTCAGGAAACTAAGGAAATTCGGCATGTCCACATTAACCCATACCAACTTTTACAGATGCACCATAGAAAGCATCCTATCTGGCTGCATCACAGCCTGGTATGGCAACTGCCCGGCCCTGGGCTGCAAAAAACTTCAGAGAGTCGTGAATACCGCCCAGTCCATCACATGAACCTGTCTCCCATCCAATGACTCCCTTTAAACCTCCCGCTGCCTGGGGAAAACGGGCAGCATAATCAAAGACCCCTCCCACCCAGCTTACTCACTCTCCCAACTTCTTCCATCTGGCAGGAAATACAGAAGTCTGAGAACGCGCACGAACAGACTCAAAAACAGCTTCTTCCCCGCTCTTACCAGAATCCTAAATGACCGTCTTCTGGACTGACATTACTGCCACTACACCCTGTATGCTTCACCCGATGACGGTGCTTATGTAGTTACATTGTAAACCTTGTGTTGCCCTATTATGTATTTTCTTTTCTTCCCTTTTCTTCCCATGTACTTATAGATCTGGTCTTTTTTAAAAATAAATTTAGAGCACCCAATTAATCTTTTCCAATGAAGGGGCAATTTAGCCTGGCCAATGCACCTAGCCTGCACATCTTTGGGTTGTGGGGACGAAACTAAAGCAAACACGGAAGAATGTGCAAACTCCACACAGAAAGTGACCCAGAGATGGATCGAACCTGGGACATCCGCACCCTGAGGCAGCAGGGCTAAACGTAATGATCTGTTGAGCTGCTCGCAGAAAATCACTTTTCTCTGTACCTCGGTACACGTGACAAAAAACAAATCCAATCCAAATCCAATTCAATCGTGTTCATTATGCAATCGTTGATGTGCAGGCCAGAATTACCAACATCAGTTGAGTATCGGAAAGAAGCGATGTTTACACATATATTTTAATGGAATAATCTGACTGCCAGAATATTTTTTTAAACAGTAAATTAAACAACTGAATGCACTTGCGTTGGAGAGGGTTAGAGGATTTTAAGTAGAAATACGGAATGGATCCTTGCAGGTCAGAAATTAAGGAAGAAACAAGATATGTTTGAGCTCGACCGTCAGTTCTAATTCAATATTATTGATCTGAAACAATCAGTGTGTTTATGCGCAGACACTGCTTGGTCCCCAGCGTTAATTGCACAAAGTAATAGAAAGGTTTTATTGAAGAGACGCAAATCATTGTCATTAACCATTCGTCCTACAGGTCTTCCCCAATCAATATATCCTGCTATTCTTTAATATTTCGTGAATGCATGTATGTCATTTACATCAATACTCCTTTTGGGAGAGATTTTCACATTGTGAACGTTTTCCAGTTAGCAATATCCATGCCAGAGCAGCACCTTGGCGCAGTATTTAACACTGCTGCCTCACGGCGCCGAGGTCTCAGGTTCGTCTGGAGTTTGCACATACTCCCCGTGTTTGCATGGGTTTCGCTCCCACAACCCAAAGGTATTCATGGTAGGTGGATTGGCCACGCAATTTCCTTAGTTGGAAAAAATGAATTGCGTGCTCTAAGTATTAAAAACAACAATATCCCTGCCGAATAATGCAATAATCATACAGTATGTATGCAAGACAATATTAGTCTAGCTTGAACTAGATCTTCTCCAGGTTTACTGCATCAAAAGAAAAACCTCATTCTAGCGACGTCCATCAAGCCATTGATCAAGTACTTTTTTACTCCATGGAAAAGAACATCAGCTATTTAGATATTTTATGTGCAGCAGAACCTATCCATTCTGCCATCATTTTCTAAACCATTGATGCAACTACGTACCTTTTCCAGCGTCTTATAGTCGTTTAAATAATATTCATTCCAGAACTGTTCCCAGCACTGCAAATAATTTATTGATCTTAATATGCAAATTTCACAAACGTCTCCAAATTGCTATTCCATCCATATAATTTTTAAAAACTCAGTGTTTCCCTTAATTTTTTGTCTTATTACCTTGCGTCTGTGAGCCGTGCGTCTGTATTCTCACATTACGCTGTCCTTCAGCACTACTAAAGGAGAATTTATTTGCTAAAAGTTCAAATTGCGTTATCACCAGAGTTTCTTTCCCGTCTTTGCTGAAGCAAAAATATTGAACAGTAGTGGTCAATATACGAATTCTTAGAATACCCGGTGGGTTCCCTTCCCAAGTCATGCCAATAGAAGCATTAGGGGCGAAAGGGATCAAGGGATAGGGTGAGGCGGGATCAGGGTATTGAACTTGCTGATCAGACGATGAGTAATATATGCGTTCTGCCCTTTCCCATTGGTTTATCGCGATTCCGCAGGGCTTCAGCGCCATTTTGAAAAGAAACAGTTCATGGTTTTCTTTTTCACGAGAAACGATTGCCTAATACTGATTGTTTCAAAACAAGGAGAGCTTATAATTAGTTTTTCATTTCTTTGCAGCTAATTTGATTGCAATTGTGATTCTTTCCCGCGGACGTTGCAAGCTCTCCAAGTGCATCACCCGATACCTGTTGGCCATGGCAGCGGCCGATCTATCCGTGCTAATATTTGAAGCGGTGTTCTATGAGATTAAAGATGCGTGTTTCCAGTATTCATTTCTAAATTACACTCCAATATGCTGTCTTAACCTCGCCCTACTTTTTGCTTCCACCGACTGTTCTGTCTGGCTAACTGTTGCCTTCACCTTCGATCGATTTGTAGCCATTTGTTGCCAGACGCTATGGAAAGTATATTGCACCCCTAAAACTGCAAGCATTGTGATAGCGCTTGTGTGTGCTTTAAGCGTGTCAGAAAGTGTTCCAATCTACATTGTATATGAGCCGAGGGAAATAATTGACAGTTTGCCATGGTCCTGCTATGTAAAATCGAGCTTCTACACCTCACCTGCATGGATAACATTTTTGTGGTTGGAAAACTATTTTAACCCCATTTATTCCATTTATTTTAATTGTACTGTTTGATTTGTTGACGATTAACCACATTGTGCTGGCCAATAGAGTGAGGAAACAGCTGAGAGGAGGTAACAGTGCTGAGAACAACAATGATCCAGAGATGGAGAACAGAAGAAAATCCATGATTTTGTTGCTTGCCATATCTGGCAGTTTTATTCTTTTATGGATGGTGGCATTCATAACTAATGTGTATGTGCAATTTTCAGATACACAACTTTTAGCAGCAAATTATAACGACGCATTTGCCATTTTGGAACAATCTGGATACATACTTCTGACATTGAGTTGCTGCACAAATACGTTTATTTATGCAGTTTCACAGAGTAAGTTCAGAGAAGAATTGAAGAGTATGATTAAAAATGCCCTGACCAAAATAGCGCATGTATATAAAAAATGTAACAAACTTCGGACTATTAAATAATACTGATAACCCCAATTTTTGGAATCAATGCAAAGGGGCTGATGTTCAAATTAAACTCCATTATGCAGCCCAAAGGCCTGCCTCTTTCAATTATTCAAGTGGAACGGGAGATCAGAATGATATATGTAGCCTGGTTATTTAGAAATCATCAACTGAAATCCATCCAGGACCTTTGAATTTAGTCCAAATTACATGACTGTAAATTCAAGAGAAAGGAAACTGCATTTGACCCGTAAACAGTGAAATCTCCTGTGCAATTGCGAGGCAAGGTAGCAATATGGCCCACAGTTCTCTCTTTGTAGTATGGTTATTTTCTTCGTCAATTTCAGTGATGCACTGCGATCAAAGGTCACGAACATTCAAAGTGCAAACACCAGCTATCTTACTTAATGTGTCAAGTATGGGAGAGTGTGATCAAATCCTAAGGCAATACTGTCCATACTAGTTATTTTAAGATGGGATTAGGGTGTATTTGTACATTTAATTATGTGAGTTTTCTGTGACTTAACTATGGAGCCGAGCGACATAGAAGATCAGGGAAAGAATACTGCATTATCCGCGTCAATCTTTTCTACCAATTATTGAGATCATCGCTGACCTGCAACATGTCTTCGTATATAAGTCATCTGCATTCATGATTAGAGACATTGAAACATCGGAAATTGGAGCAGGAGGAGGCCATCCGACCGTTCGCGCCTGTTCCGCCATTCATTATGGTCATGGCTGATCGTCTCACTCAATGGCCAAATCCCCCATCTCCCTCCCCCCTCATATCCGTTGAGCCCTACATCGATTTGTAGCCATTTGTTGCCAGAAGCTACGGAAAGTATATTGCACTCCTAAAACTGCAAGTATTGTGATAGCACTTGTGTGTACTTTAAGCATGTAAGAAAGTGTTCCAATCTACTTTGTATAGGAGCCGAGGGAAATAATTGACAGTTTTCCATGGTCCTGTGATGTAAAATCGAGCTTCTACACCTCACTTGCATGGATAGCATTTTTGTGGTTGGAAACTATTTAACGCCATGTATTCCATTTCTTTTAATTGTACTGTTTAATTTGTTGACGATTAACTACATTCTGCTGGCCAATAGAGTGAGGAACGAACTGAGAGGAGATAACAGTGCTGAGAACAACAATGATCCAGAGATGGAGAAGAAAAGAAAATCCGTGATCTTGTCAGGAAATCCTTCTTGCATCTACCCTGCCTAGTCCTGTTTGAATTTTTTACGTTTCTATGAGATCCCCCTCATTCTTCTGGACTCTAGTGAATCAAACCCTAACCCACTCAAAATCTCCTCATGTGTCAGACCCGCTATCGCAGGAATATACCTTTGCTACACTCCTTCCATAGCAAGAATATCCTTCCTCACATAAGGAGACCAAAACTGCACACAGGATTCCAATTGTGACGTTACCAAGGCCCTGTATAACAAGACATGACTGTTCCTCTACTCGAGACCTCTAGCAATGAAGGCCAGCATATCGTATGCCTTCTTTTCTGCGTGGTGTACCTGCATGCTTGTCTTCAGTGACTGGTGTAGGATGACATTCAGGTCTTGTTGCGCATTACCTAACTTATGGCCATTCAGATAATAGTCTGCCTTCTCGTTTTTGCTACCAAAGTGGATAACCTCGCATTTGTCCGAATTAAGACGCATGGGCCATTCATTTTCCCACATTCAACTTGTCCAAATCACACCCAAGGATCTCTGCATCCTCGTTATAGCTCACCCTCCCAACCAACTTGATGCCATCTGCAAATTTAGAGATAATATTTATTCCCTCATTTAAATCATCGACATATATTGAGAATAGCTTTGATCTTAGCACCTAATGCTGTGGTACCCCACTAGTCACTGCCTGCCAATTTTAAAAAGACCAGATAATTCCTACTCTTTGTTTCCTATCTGCGAACGTGTTTTCTACCCATCGCTATGCCACACCTGGAGTATTGTGCACAGTAACGTTTTCCTTTCTTGTGAAAGGATGTATTGGCACTGGAGGGACTGTAGGGGAGATTCACTAAATTGATTCCGCAGTTGAGAGGATTGGCTTATGAGCAGACTGAGTAGACTGGGACTATACTCTTTGGAATTTAGAAGAATGAGGGCGATCTAAAATAAATATATACAATTATGAAGGAAATACATAAGATCGAAGTGGAGAGATTGGTTCCACTGGCGGGAGATCTAAAACTAAAGAGCATAGCCTCAAAATAAGGGGGTGCAGGTTCAGGACTGAGTTGAGGACGAAGTTCTTCACCAAAGGGGTTGTGAATCTGTGGAATTCCCATCCCAGTGAAATAGTTGAAGCGACATTGCTGAATGTTTTATGGTAAAGGTAGATAGATTTTTGAACAGTAAAGGAAGCCAGGGTTATGATGAGTGGGCGGGTAATTCAGGCTGAGTCCACAAAAAATATCAGCCACGATCTTATTGAATAGTGGAGCAGGTTTGAGGCGCCAGATGGGCTATTCCCGCTGACATGGGAGTGTCCGTTTAAGAAATATTTTGTCTTATTACATAGCTTCAGTGATGTCATTGTGTGGTGGAGCTGGGCTCTGGCTCTGTGAGTTTTTACATTCGGTTTGTGTTTTGGAGCTTGTTTATGGCTCTGTGAGTATTTAATTTAGTTTTTCACATTTGGCTGCTGCAGACTTAGACTGAAAAGTACTTTGGCCTGTCTCTCTAATTTCAATTTGAAAGAGTTATTCCAAGGAAGAAACCCAATGATTATACTTGCCTGCTGTTTTGGTAAAAAGGATTTTTTTGTTCATGGGATCTTTATATTGTCTGCAATTACGGCTCCACCTCCGACTCGATGATCCGTGACCAGATCATTTTCGGTGTGCAATCGGACCCCCTGCGGCAGGAGCTCCTCAAGGTTAAACAGCTCACCCTTGTGATAGCCATCGAGACCTACGTTCGGCATGAACACGCCACTAACCGATACTCGCACATTCAAGCGGCTGAAATGGCGCGACAAGGTCCCCACGAGGCAGAACGGGTGTAAGCCATTAAACTACTCCAGGGCCTAAACCTGGATGAGAGTGGCCATTTTGCGCACTTTTCACGGGCTCCAGCGCATGCGCGCACCGACCGAGGGGACGG
This sequence comes from Scyliorhinus torazame, assembly GCF_047496885.1. Taxonomy (NCBI): domain Eukaryota; kingdom Metazoa; phylum Chordata; class Chondrichthyes; order Carcharhiniformes; family Scyliorhinidae; genus Scyliorhinus; species Scyliorhinus torazame. The sequence continues at coordinate 174,649,822 of NC_092720.1, read as the reverse complement.
AGAGGCCGAAGACCACACTGCGCAGGCGGGCACCACGTACGACCGCACCGTGCATGCGTGGTGGCGTACCAAACATTCTAACGTCACGACGTGCGGCAACTGTGGTTCCGCCCACTTAAAGCGGCAATGTCCTGCAAAATCCCTTCGCTGTCTCCAATGTGGCAAGCTTGGCCACTATGCAGCCCTAGGCAGGTCTGCTCAACCTACTACCTCTCGTCGCTCCAACCGGCCACGCAGGGATGTCCGAACCATCCAGCCACCGGTCACCGATTCCGACTCCGACTTGATTCTGGATCTTGACACCGAGGACCCGAAAGCACCATTTCGGGTAGGCATCATCACCAAACACAAGATGCTTCAGAAGACAAAAGCCAAGTCTCTCCCAATATTCAGCATTGATCCGGACAACGAGTGGTGTGCCACCCTCACGGTCAACCGATCCCGCATCCAATGCTGCCTGGACACCGGCACTTCAGCCAACCTCATTGCGCGGTCTGACCTCAAAAACCTCCATGTCAAGCCTACCATCCTGCCATCCGCCTGCCAACTTCTGGACTATAATGGTAATGCCATTGCTGCTAGTGGCTCTTCCCAGCTGGAAGTGTCACACCAGTCATTAAAGGCTAATATGCCATTCGAAATAGTGGGATCCACTAAAGCCACCCTGCTTGGTTCTCAGGCGTGCAAACTTCTAAAAGTTGTCCAAAGGGTTCACTCCCTGTCACCCGCTGACGCTTCCGCATCTCAGGACGCTGACTTTCGGACACAGCGGAACGCCATCATCACCCAATACCACGGTGTATTCGAGGGCATGGGCACACCCCCATACACTTAAAAAATCTTGTGAAAGCCAAATGCGATGCCTGTGGTGCACGCACCTCACAGGGTACCAGCACCCCTCAAGGACCGCCTCAAGCAGCAGCTGCAGGACTTCCAGGACCAGGGCGTAATTTCAAAAGTTACAGAACCGACTGACTGGGTCAACTTTATGGTGTGCGTGAAAAAACCATCCAGCGAATTACGCCTATGTATTGATCCCAAGGGCCTCAACCGCAATATTATGAGAGAACACTATCCCATTCCAAAGCGTCAAGAACTCACCTGCGAGATGGCTCGCTCCAAACTTTTCACCAAGCTAGACGCATCCAAGGGGTTCTGGCAGATCCAACTCGACGCATCCAGTTGGAAGCTCTGCACCTTTAACACCCCATTTGGCCGGTATTGCTACAACCGGATGCCGTTTCACATCATCTCTGCATCGGAAGTATTCCACAGAATAATGAAGCAGATGATGGATGGTATCGAAGGGATTCGCATATATGTGGACGACATCATCGTCTGGCCTACCACCCCGCAGGAGCACATTGATCACCTCCGACGCATCTTCCGACGAATCTATGAGCATGTCCTCCGCCTCAACAGGGCCAAATGCTCCTTTGCTCAAACAGAACTTAAATTCCTGGGAGACCACATTTCACAGTTTGGCGTGCAGCCGGATGCTGACAAGGCCATGAAGACACCGGAGGACAAGAAGGCGGTCCTCCGCTTCCTGGGCATGGTCAATTTCCTGGGGAAATTTATCCCTAACCTCGCCTCCCACACCACAGCTCTCAGGAACCTGGTTAAGAAGACGACCGAGTTCCAATGGCTCCCCGCCAATGAACAAGAATGGCGGGAACTCAGGGCGAAGCTGACCAAGGCCCTGGTGTTGGCATTTTTCGATCCGGCCAAAGAAACCAAGATCTCCATGGATGCCAGTCAGTCCTCCTTCAATGTGACGACACCTCCTCATGGGCTCCTGTTGCATACGCGTCACATGCAATGACGCCCACCGAGCAACGCTATGCTCAAATTGAAAAAGGGTGCCTGGGCCTTCTTACCGGAGTCGTCAAATTCCATGACTATGCCTAAGGACTCTCAAAGTTCACAGTCGAGGCAGACCACAGGCTACTGGTCAATATCATTGAAAAAGACCTGAACAACATGACGCCACGCCTGCAGCGCATTCTCCTTAAACTCAGGCGGTACAACTTCGAACTCGCCTACACCCCGGGTAAGGAGCTCATCGTCGTCGATGCACTCTCCCAATCTGTCACCACATCCTGCGACCCAGCGTGCTTCGTGTGCCAAATTGATGCTCAGATGGCATTCGCCGCATCCAATCTGCCCGCCACGGATGAACGACTCATCCGGAATAGTCGTGAGATGGTCAACGATCCCCTGCTCCAATGATCCCATACGCCACCTGACAGACGGGTGGCTCAAGGGCCAATGACCTCAATTCTATAACATTAAAGATGACCTGCCAGTGGTAGATGGAGTTCTGCTAAAGCTTGACAGGATCGTCATTCCGCACAGCATGTGGAACCTCGTCCTTGTGCAGCTCCATGAGGGCCACCTGGGAGTGGAGAAATGCCGCTGATGGGCCCGTGAGGCAGTGTACTGGCCTGGAATCAACGAGGACATTGCCAACGCCGTTCTTAACTGCCCAACATGCCAGTATTTCCAGCCTGCTCAGCCAAGGGAAACCTTGCAACCCCATGAGTTGTTCACGTCCCCCTGGACCAAAGTGGGCATCGACCTGTTCCATGCTCTTGGCCGGGACTACGTCCTCATAGTGGAATATTTCTCAAACTACCCAGAGGTAGTTAGACTACACGACCTCAGGTCATCTGCTGTCACCCGTGCGTACAAGGAAACCTTCGCTTGCCATGGCATCCCGCTCATGGCCATGTCCGACAATGGTCCGTGTTTTGCCAGTCAGGACTGGTCCAATTTTGCCAAATTATACAAATTCACACATGTCACGTCCAGTTCCCATTACCCCCAATCCAATGGCAAGGCTGAGAAGGGGGTGCACTTTGTCAAATGACTCCTGTGCAAGACGGCCGATGCAGGTTCCGATTTTTACCTCGCTCGCCACCAAATCATCATGTCCTGCCTTGCCATCACGACGAACCCTTCATGGACTTTGCAGATCTCCCTTTCGCTCTGCCACCCTCTGATTGTGACACAGTCCCGCCCATTCCAGAACAGGCGGCCCCTGACCCACCCTTGAGGCGGTCAACCAGGATTCGTCGCCCACCTCAGAGACTGAATTTATGAACTGCCTGAAGAGTCATGGATTCTTTGAACTCATGAACTGATTGTTTCGTTACCCTGTTTGATTAACTCATTGGTTTGTACATTTTGTTATATTTTGTGTTACATCTGCACTAGACACCTTCCAAAGTAAATATCTTAGAGTTTCTGTACATGGTCCTGTAAATATGCTCGCATGTGCCACACATAGTTAGGAACATTCGCATACTACATTATTTATTGCCACGAACACATTTTTTTTAGAAAAGGGGGGATGTCATAATATGCACATCAGTATGTGATGGTGTAGAGACACTGACTGACACGCTGCAAGACCAATCAACACACACAACACAGCAGCCAATCACCAGTTAGGGCACGGTCACTATAAAGACAGAGGGCACTAGTTTTCCCGTTCATTTGGGATGCAGCCTCTGAGACAGACAGAGCCCGCAGTCAGTAGCACAAACATCCACCATGTGCTAGCAGTATAGGCTGGTCAGGTTAGGCATATGTCTTCAGTCAATCTAACATAGTGTCGACCCACAGTGCAAGTATGTTTAACAGCTCTTAGTTAAAGGGTTGTACTATTACAAGTGTTGGTAGCCTGTCTATCTTACTGCTAAGGTAAACGGAGTCTCCACAGATCCAGAGTACCCAACACATCAACTACCTGTAATCCCTTTTCTTTAATTTGACACGCTAATCTCTTATGCAAGGCTTTGTCAACGACCTTCTGAATGTCCAAAACCCCACACCTTCCCTCATCAAATCTACCAGTTACATCCTCGTAGAATTGCAATAGATGTGTCGAGCATGATTTACCTTAATAAATCCTTGCTGAGGCTTCCGATCCTGCCATTGTTTTCGAAATGTTTAGCTATGAAATCTTTGATAATGGATGATAGAATTTGCCCCACTACCGACGTCAGACTTACTGATCTATAATTTCCTGTTTTTCTCCCAACCTTCCGTCTTAAATCGTTGAGTTAATTAACTACCCTCTCCTCTGCAAGAAATGTTGCATATAGAATCCTGGAAGTTAACCGCCAATACATTCACAATTTCTAGACTCACTTCCTTAAGTATTCTAAGCCATGGGGATTATCAGTCTTCAATCCCAGCAATTACCCCAATTTCAGTACTAATATTGATTTCTTCAGTTCAACCCTCTCACTGAACATTGCGTTGCCCAACATTTCTGGATTCCAATTTGTGGCCTAATTTGTGGTGACGGAATCAAGTTATGAATTTAGTTGCTCAGTCATTTATTTGCCCCTTGTTATCCATTCCCCTGTTTCTGATTATGAGGGACATATATTTGTTTTCACCACTCTTTTTTCTCTTCACGTACCTATAGAAACTTTTACAGTCAGTTTTTATGTTCCCTGTAAAATTACTCTCGTACTCTATTTTCCAGTTCTTAAAAAAATCCTCTGTCCTTCTTTACTAAATCGTAAGCTGCTCCCAATTCTCAGACCTGTTGTATTTCTTGAATACCTTCTGAAATTTTCGTTGTAAGGAACATTTCCTGTTTTACTTCTGTGCCAGGCCTGAACAAACCATTTTTGCTACTTCCCCATGCGCTCCTTGAATGTTTACTATTGCCTACCCACTTTCATCCCGTTAGGTAACGTTCCTCAATCGATCAAAATCAACTCACGCTTCATAGGTTCCTTTATTCTAATTCAGGACCATAGTCTCAGAATCGATTACTTCTCTCTCCTCCTTGATGAAAAATTATATCATATTATTGTCGCTAGGGGTCCAGCACAACTAGATTGCCAAAGATTTGTTTTCATTACACATGACCCATTCTAAGATGGCCTGTTCTCTCGTTTGTACCTCCACATCTTGGTCCAGAAAACCTTCCCGTAAACACTCCAGGTATTCTTCCTCTACGGTCCTTTGGCTAATTTGATTTACCCAATCTATATGCACATTACATAATTACAGATGATCCTTTATTGCATGCGTCTCTAATTTACTGTTTAATACCATTCCCAGATTCATCAATGAAGCTTGGGGGTCTTATTCGATGCCTACAGACGAGTTTTGCCCCTTGGTGTTTCTCAGCTCTACCCATCTCGTTTCCACATTGTGGGAGCTAATGTCCTTCCTCACTATCATGTTAATTTCCTCTTCAACCAGCACTGAATCTCCAACACCTTTTTTTTTTGGCTGTCCTTCCTAAATACTGAGTCCCCCTGGACATTCAGTTTCCAGTCCTGGTCACCCTGCAGCAGTGTCTCTGTAATCCCGATTATGTCCAAGCCGTTTACATCTATTGCATGAATAGTTCATCTGCTTTATTGAGAACGATCCATACGTTAAGGAAGACAGGCATTAATCTTGCCTTTTTAACATGACTTGTTCCACTCCCAATATTTTTCACCGTGGACCTGTTTGAATCTGGCCCTTGGTTTCTCAGCCAATCAGTATTCTTATTCCGCTTTCTGTCTTTTTTCCCTTGTTTCCTCTAATTGTTTCTGACTCCTTGTTTCAGTACATTTCCTCCTGCTTTTTCGTTTAAACCCACCCAATTAATCTCCGATTTAACAGTAATTACTGACCTAAGATTAATTGAAAATTCTGGACATGAGTTCTAAGCTTTTAGGAACCTTTGCTTGATTTCCAGAAACACTCCTGCAGAGATTGTGCCGATTTGAGGCTATTTTACTTAATCTACTACTGCCGAAGCAGCTCAAGGACTTTACCAGTTTCCTTTTACATTTTAAAATGTGTGATCAATTCAATTTGCATTAAAGGGAATGCAACCTTTGTTTAACTAATCTCCAATTGCAATGTAACGTTAGAGGCCGAGGTATCAATTCACTAAATCTGCACTGCTCACCTCATAAGGCCAATAGCCTTTTTGGAAGGTGCGATATCAATGATTCGTCATAAACCTTCAGCCAGTGTTTGTATCATCATATCCCAATATCTAACTACTTGGATGCTCTTCATCTAGATATAAATCCCAATCAACAATCCAATGATTGTGCGGTGTCCCGGTGCAAATTGAATTCGGGACTATAAGGATAAAATACATAGGCGATAAAGAAGACGACAAGACCTTCAACACTGCTCTTCTTCAATATGCTCTTGGCTGACACATAATGGAGTAATGCCAAAATCACAAAATGCGACTGGGTGGAGAATAGGTTCCGATGCCAATATTCCAGTGGGAGATTTGACGCCAAATTGCAATTATTGATCACTTTGACAGTTGCGCCAATGCGTTGCGGAATGCATGTACAGTAAACACTGTTTCATGTAATTAGTGGGTCAGACGCGGTATTCTGCAGGACGGCCGCGATGCTCTGCCTCCAATGGGCCGTATTCCTGATCAGGCGGTTCATTTGTGTTTCAAAAATCATGTAGCTGGCGTGAAGGGAGAGGGCGGAGATAGGACATGGACAGGAGCGACTGCAGGCTGCCATGCCGGACACCGGCCGGGCTGCTTTGGAATGGGGGAAATCTGCCAGGTCAGAGGGGAGGACGGAGGGAACTGGCCCAATGGCCAGGGTGTTCCCCTCACCGGACTGAAGCACTGTGCAGGCATGGACTGCGATTGCCATGGCCATCTTGTTGCACACCCACTGACCACCCACCGTGGCCCATAGCTCTGCAGAGTGACAGCAGCAATCTGGATGCGCCCATCTCCACACAGCACCCTCTGCCAACCCCCGACTCACCTCCTCCCCATTCGGATGCCACCCACCAGCAGCATACCCAGGGCAACACCCACAGTTGCCCTTATGGCGGGCACAGTGCATAATCCTGGCGAGGGCAGTGTCAGCCAATAGTATGCCTGGAATTGGGGACACGTGGCAGGGCCCAATGCCCTCATGGTGCAGGCCACCGAGGGGGCCAGGGGTGCGGGGTTGGGGGGTAGGGACATGCAGGGTCAGAGCTCACAGTGCTCACCATGTAGCCTGGTGGTCCTGGCTGGGCACAGGGAGTGTGCAGCATTCGAACATTTCGACCATTCACCCCTTGCTAATGATGGATATTGGAATTCATACAACAATGGTGGCCTTCCTCTTAGCCCTGGGGGATGCCTTGCAGCTGTATGAACTGGAGCTGCTTGAGGAGGGAGAAGTTGCAGCAGCAGAGCGTATAGCAGCGGAGCGGCCTGCAAAGGAGTGTGCCATAGAGGAACAGGTGGCAGCCACCTAGATTGGAGAGCTGGCTGCCCAACAGGGTGAGGAGGTGCCAAGGAGGTGCTACATGAGGCCTGGTATGTAGCGGCACCGCCTATTATTCGAGGACCTGCCAGACTAGGCATGCTGTTGAAGATTCTGGCTGAGCAGAGAGACAGTGCAACATATCTGCCAGCTGATGTCTCACCTGCCAGCGTAAGAGTATGGGGGAGGACACCCGCTCCCAGTGGCCGTCAAGGTGACAGTCGCTCTAAATCTTTATGTGACCATACCCTTCTGAGTGCTGAGTGGGGACTTGTCTCACAGACCTCGGTACACATGCACATTCTCGCCATCATAGAGGCCCAACTGCTCAGGTGGGTCAATAAATCCATTTCAATTTGGACTGAGCCCACCAAGATGCTCGGGCAGTGGGATTCGCTGCCATCGCCGGGAACCCCCGGGTGAGGGTGAAGTTGACTGGATACATAACCCCAACCAGCACCTGCAGATGACAGGCCGCTCTAAACCAATCAATATGGGTTCCACACGATGAAGGCGCGGCTGAAATGTAACCATCAGCTGGGCATAAATCAGGGCTTTTCTCGATACCCGGGCAGTGTGCATGATGCCTTCATCCTAGCGCACTCGATATTTCCCGACATGTTTGAGGCACCCCCGCCCCCAGCTGGGGGGTTGGCTCCTGGGTGACACGGTTTATCCACTGCGGTCTTGACTGATGACACCTATCTGGAGGCTACAGCCCAATGTGGAGTCCCACTACGATGATGCACATACAGCAACCAGGAGCGTCAATGATCGGTGCTCCGGTCTCCTGAAGGTATGAAGGAGGGGCACACAAGTATGATGGTGAGAGGGTCGCCCGCATCGTGGTGGCCTGCTGTGCACTCAACAAGGATCACACAGCAGAGTTTCGATGTGTTGCAGGGGGCGGAGGAATGCCGAGCCTTGTACAACGAGGAGGATGTGGGAGAGGATCAGGGTGGGCTGGATATAGGGCTTAGGAAGGCATGGAAGGCCGCACCATGTGCCAACGCATACGGGATGCTCCAATCGCCTCCAGGTTCACCAATAGGTGAGGAAGAGGATAGGGGTACCTGCCAGGGGATGGACAATGCACCCCAACGCCAACCCCACACTGCCCCCTCTGGCCATCACACCCTGTCTGCAACTCCCTCTGTGATACATTGCTGCTGCACTGTGGCATGGGAACCCCCGGTTGGCAGTAACTGCACATCTGGTCCATGGGATGGAGGGTGATGACAATCTGCTCTGCAATGAGTCCTCGTGCCCAACATCGTATGACAATGTCTGATTCCTGCGCATGGTAGCACATTCCACTGTCCACCTGGGTGATCCATGCATTCAAGCTGGCCATGTCATCACATGGTCCCATCAGATCTCTGGGGTGGCGGTGGTGGGGACAGTTGGAAGCCACCCACAGCGTCCACCATTTCCCCCATCCCCAACATCCGCCTATTTCCCCCCACCGACCAGCCCACCTTTCATAGCCATCAGACAGAACACTGAGACATGTTATAATGGTGTCAACGGGTGAGTAATGCGAAACAATACGTACATATTTGTGCCCTAGCCCCTATAACTAAACTGTGCCCTGCACCCATGCTAACTTATCTGTTGTCTAACGTCCTTGTCTTACGGGGCCTAACACAGCATCTAAGTGGTGCACCAGGCATAATAGCAGGAATTGAGGCAGCCATCTGTGATTCCTGCCATGTTACCTAGGTTCCCGTTGGCGCTCGTTTTCTGGGGCAACCGGGCCTGTAGGGGCCCGGCTGCTGCTCGAGTATCCTGGGTGTGTGGTGCCAGCCTTTTCGACAAGTTACCCACCAGAAGCATCCAGGACAGGAGGGGCGAGTCCAAAGCGCTGCAGTGTTCCAGAACCTCCCTGCGTGACTCACCGGCATGGGCCCCATCACGTCCTTCCCCCTCGGATGCCTGATGGCGCCCTGGCTACTCCATGGGATGGGGTGCGAGGAGAGCTATCACCTGAGTCTCCCCATCTATCTGGCGCTTTCAGTCCTGGAGGTCCACTCTGTTTTAGACCAGGGTGTGCATACTTGTCAACATGGAGTACAAGGAGTGGGGAGGGGGGACAGGTCAAGCAGCAGTGTTGCTCCCCCCACAGGACTGGGGCGGTGCCAAGGCAATGACCGTCATCCTGCTGCGCACTCACCAAGCAGCCACCTGGGCTCTGGCTCTACACGGATACACCGGCCATATGGGTGTGCCTACCCCGTCACGACATGCACCCTCCCAGGTCCCAAAACCTCACCCAACCGGCCGCCACTCACCGGCAAACCACCCAGGTACACGCATACGACAGAGCCCAGCAAAGACAATGCCAGCCAACAGTTCCCATGGCAGCAAGGGCGAGCGACAGGACCAGGGCGCCGATGCTGCCGGATACCGACAGGGGAGGGTTGCGGTGTGGGTGAGGGACCTGAGTGGGCAGAGCCCGCAGTGCCAACCGGGGCCACCATGCAGCGCAAGGAATCTGGCTGGGCACGGGTGTATGCTCCAAGCTAATATGTTGGCTTTCCAACCGCCTGCAGACAATAACGTTTGGCGTTAAATCAGCAATACTGGCCAACGTGGCGATAGGCACAGCTGAGATGCCCTGCAGCCGTGTTAGCGGTGGTCGCTCGGAGAGGTCTGGGAAGCTGCATCTGCAGAACAGGCAGCAGCAGAGTGGCCAGGAGCTGAATAGACAGCAGAGAAACGGGCTGCAAGGTAACGTGCTGCAGAGGGGTAGGTGGCAGCCACACAGGCTGGAGAGTGGGCCGCGTTACAGACTGAGGAGGAGGAGGTGCCAAGGAGACCTCGTGTGAACCGGCACAGCATGTGATTTGAGGACCTGCTGGATGGTGCATGCCATCAGAGACTTCGGCTGAGGAGAGAGACAGTGCGACATATCTGTCAGATTATGGCATACCTGGCACCACAGGGGTATGGGGGAGGACACCTGCTGCCGGTGACCATCAAGATGACGGTCGACTTGAACTCCTATCTGACGGGGTCCTTCCAGTTGCTGAGCGGGGACCTGTCCAGGATCTCACAGACCTCGGCGCACAGGTGCATCCACGCTTTCATGTTGGCCCATATGCCCAGGCGGATCAGTGCATCCATTTCCGTTTGGACCCAGTCCACCAGGATGCCTGGGCAGCAGGGTTCATCACCATCACCAGGATGCTCCAGGTCCAGTGGCGATAGATGGGATCCATGTCGCCCTATGGACAGCTGCGGATTACAGGCCAATCTACACTAATCGAAGTGGGGACCACTCGATGAACATCCAACTAGTCTGTGACCATCAGTTAACATCGTGCACCACTGCGCCTTGTACCGGATATCCTGGCACACTCGGTGATTCCTGACATGTTTGATGGACGTCCCACCCCTACTGAGGGGTTGGCTCCTAACGGCAGATGTAAGGGCTGTGACCATGGCTATCATCACCTATCAAGAGGCCACAGACTGATGTGCAGACCGGCTACAATGACACCCATACAATGACCAGGAGTGTGATCGAGCTGTGCTGTGGCATCCTGAAGATGGGCTTCAGATGCCTGCATCCCTCTGGAGGAGCCCTCCAGTATGATGCTGACAGGGTCACCTGCATCATGGTGGCCTCCTGCATCCTCCACAACATCGCGCAGCAAAGGGGCGATGTGCTGTGGAGGATGAGGAGGAAGGGCAGGCCTCGTCCGATGAGGAGGATGCGAGGGAGGGAAATGATGAGCAGGACATTGCACTCGGGCAGGCAGGGGAGGCTGTACAACACCATCACCCAGGCCAATGCGCATTGGACACTCTGATCGCCTCCAGGTTCACCGACTAGAGGGGGGTATGGAGGGGTTAGTGGGGTGAGGGGAGGCCTTGCTGGCAAGGGGCATGGACACAACATCCCGGACCCACGCCCCTTCCTTCCCCACACCGCCAGACTGCTAACTTGCACACCCCTTAGTTATACATACCTGTGATGCAACGAGCTGGGGGCTATGGGTTGGCAGTGGCAGCGGGTTTGGCCCATGGGATGGAGGATAATGACAACCCGTTCTATGATGAGCTCTGGTACTCCACATCGTATGACAACATTTGACTCATGCCCACATTAGCTCCTTCCACCTGGGAGATCCCTGCATGAGAGCTGGCCAGTCCATCAGACAGTCCCTTTGAATCCCTGGGGTGGGAATGCTAGGGACAGTCAGGGCACCGGAGGAGGGAGGGGGGGGGCACGGTACCTCCACAGGGCCTGCACTTGTCCGCAGCAACCCCCCCCCTCAGAATCCAGCACACACCAGCGCACGACACCCATCAGACAAAGCGCCGAGGCAGGTTTTAACACTGTTAACAGGTGTTTATTGTGCACCTGTGTCAACTGAATTCTTGTCTTCTCACCTTATGGATCCTAACACTACACATAGGCGGTTCCCAGACGATACAGCAGGAGTGGAGACAGCCTGCTTGTGACTCGTGACCTGTGAGAACGGTCCCCATTGGCACGCCCCTCCTGGGGCGACCCAGTCCGGATGGGCACAGCCGCTGCGCGGATGACCCAGATGGCGTGGTGCTGCCCTGGTCTGCCCGCTGCCAACCGGATGCGCCAGGGACAGCAGGGGTGGAGTCCGAGGTGCTGCGTTGTTCGGCACAGGCCCCAGCACCTTCTCCTCCCTCGAGTGCCCAATGACCTCCATAGTACCCGTTGGGTTGGGGCTGCGAGCGGAGCCATCACCTGAGGGTCCCCCACCACCTGGTACTGCCATTCCAGGAGCCCCACTCTGGTCTCGACCAGGGTCTGCAGGCTCGTGGACATGCAGCACAGGGATTGGACCACCTCCGTCTGGGACTGCACCACATCAGCCAGTGACTGGGCCACCTCCCTCTGTGTCTGGGCCACCTCCTTTTGGGGCTGGGCCAACACTAGCCAGCACTATCTGGGAAATGCAGTCGCTGGTCCCAGCCATGGCCTGCTCCAACAGGGCCATGCTGAAGAGCGCCACTGAAATACCCAGGTGGCCCGGGCACATGGCCTGTGAGAGGACAGATCTTTCCTGGGCCACGGCCACCACATGCACAGTGCCCCAGGCCTTGACATCTTGACCATTGACTGAAACCATCACCACCAAGACTTCAACCGTGGACGTTACCCGTCTTCAGCACACGGTTGGATGGTTCCATCTGCACCTGCAGGTGGTGCATGCTCGTCAACAACCCTTCAGGTAGTCTCTGTTTCTGTGATTGCATCTCCACAATCGATGGGACCATCCGTTTCAGAAGCCCGAAACATATCTGGACAGTAGCTCATTCCTGAGGTTGCCCCGCCCTCCGGTCATCCAGCCTCTCTGGAGTTCCTACCTCCAACTGCTGTGCTGGAGAATGAGGGTGGTGCGCACCAGACAGTGTCTCAGAAGCCTCTACACGAAAGCGTCGAACAGAGGTGAGTGGCACTGGGAAGGTTGGATACAATGATGACCGGAAGTCAGTGTCATCCCCAGACTCGAGCACCGCGGTGGCACATGATGCCAGTCAATGGTTCCAGTCCATGTCGGTCTCGTACTCCTCGCTATTTGACACATTGTTCTGGCTGTGGCTGGGGGCGGAGGACACAGAAGGTCCCGCCCAATTACCAGCTGCTCTTACAAGACATAGGTGGGGGTGGTGTGGCAGTGGTGTTGGTGTGAGTGCGATGTGGATATGGGGAGGTGGTGGAATGTGGGGGGGGGGCATACCATGGGGATGCACAACTCAGTAGTGTCTCACTTTCTCGCCCAATGCCAAACTCCGCCCCAGCGTCTGCCTTTCCTCAGGCCGTCCAACCATGTCCTGTGCCCTCTGCTCTGCTGTGGTGAGGAGCAGCAGATCCCCCCCCACCCCCAGTCTTCTATCCTGAATGCTTGTGTGTGGCATTCACCTGGGGGAGGGGAAGCTGAAAATGCACGGTGTTAGATATTCTGACACATGCACCCCGGGGGTGGGCAGCTGGTGACTTCGGTGGCCATGTTACCTGGCCATGATGGCCGGTATGGGTCCCAGCATGTGGTGCAGGATGAGTGTTCCGCCGTCCTGTAGATGGGAGGGTGTGAGCGTATGTGGATATAAGATGGGTGTTGGTGTCAGGCGCACAGTGCTTCCGAATTATCCTAGTTGCCCGACGAGATCATGCAGTTCCTCCTGGCACAGATGGCATGTCCGGACGGGTGTTTCCCGTGGCACTGATGGCCTCTACCATCTCCTCCATGGTGTCCCGCACAATCTGCAGTTCAGTGGCAGCAAATCGTGATGCTGTGTTCCTTTCTTGTTGGCTGGGACGGTGTGTGTGGGGAGTGAAGTGTGTATACCCAGCTGCGATTGGAAGCGATTGTGTTCCACATGGCTCCAGTGCCAAGCTCCTTAACGGTCATTGATTGGACCAGCTGTGGCACCAGATTTACTGTTGTGGAAGTCTGCTAATCCCTTCCTGGCGTTAACACTAAAGGTGGAATTGTCCGTTAGCTGACCCCAAAATTGGGAAAGGCAATTGGGGAGATACTCGCTTCCCAAGCCGAAATTGCGACAGGTGCCGATTTGATGCCAAATTGCAATGCTCCAGCACCTCGACAGCGGTGTCAATACGTTCCAGAATGCAGATATCGTAAACTCCATTTGCATATCATTAGCGGGATCGACCAGGTCTTCTCGGTGGCCTCCGTGATTCTCTGCCTCCGATGGGCCGAGTTCCCAACGGCACAGTTCACTTCTACTTTTAAGAATCATGAAACCTGTGTGACAGCTCCTGAGGGAGGTAGAAGGGGTATGGAAGGTTTCCAACATCGCCATAGTTTGCTGACAGTTGTGCTGCTGGCTGGTGGGCTTCTGCCAGGAGCGGGGGGAATAGTGGGGGTTTCCAAAATGTGTGCTGTGGGGTCGATATGTACGAGCATGGAACACCATTGCTGCAGCCAGCAAGGCCGCGATGCAGCTGCATACACTGCTAACAGCCCACTTTAAATTTAGTGCCTCAGGCTGTTTAGCTGTCCCCCAGGGCACTGGGTGGCCTCTAGCCCCAGCTGACCAAGTGCAACCCATGCCATCTTATTGGCTGAGATGAGTGTTTGTGGGGTTTGTAATGTGTATATGCAGCTTCAGATTGTCTCCATCCCAAGTGTCGATCATGGACCCGGTGAATCCTGCATAATTTTTCATTGGAATCGATTGTTTGTCATGCGGCTCTGGTGCTAGCCCTCAATGGTCATAGAATCGGTCCAGCTGCAACGTCAGTTTTTCTGTCATAATTGTCCACAGATTCTGCATTGCCGTCAACACTTAGGGCTGGATTCATCAATTTTGAGATTAATTGCCGACCGTGGGAACCATTGCATTTTACAACAGAGAAAATGGCGCCAAAGCTGCAATGCCTTTCAATGGGCTAGCACCATTGTCACATGGAACACAATCAATTCCATGGAAAATAGTGCTGGATTCGTCAGATCCGTCATACCAGCTGCATGCTCATCGAGTGGAACAACTTTCAGTTTGTGAAGAATGGCCTGTCACCTGAAGGTGCTTGTAGTGTGACATGCATCCTCTTGATCACCCCCAGGACTGTGAGGCCGGGCATCTTGGCGATGGCAGCATCTCTGCTGCCTGGACATCTTGGTGGGCGCTGTCCACATCGAAATGGATGTATTGCGCTGACTGGGCATATAGAGCCTCTGTGATGGCACGGATGGCCTTGCGCACCAATCTGAATTGATAATGAAAATAGCTTATTGTCACAAGTAGGTGTCGAATGAAGTTACTGTGAAAAGCCCCTAGTCGCCACATTCTGGCGCCTGTTTGGGGAGGCTGATACGGGAATTGAACCATGCTGCTGGCCTGCCTTGGTCTGCTTTAAAAGTTAACTATTTAGCCCAGTGTGCTAAATCAGCCCCTAAACCGATATCTGTGAGATTCCGGTCAGGTCCCCACTCGGCACTTGAAAGGACCCTACTAATGAGACATCCAGGGCGACCATCACCTTGACGGCCACCGAGAACAGGTGTCCTTCCCTATTCATGGTGCAGTGTCAGGTGCACCATGATCCGGCAGATATGTCACTGTTCCCCTGCTCAGCCGGATTCTATGACAGTATGCCCAGTCTTGCAGGTCCTCTATTGACAGGCACTGTCTTACACATGAGGCCTCATGCGGCACGCTCTTTGTACCTCCTTCTCAGCTTGATAGGCAGCTGGATCTCCACCCTCACTGGCTGCCTCTTGTTCCTCTGAGGCATGCTCCTCGGCTGCCTGGGGCTCCTACTCGAGCATCTCCAGCTCGTCCATCCATAGGGTATCTCCAAGGCTGCGGCATCAAGCAGGAAGGTCCCATTGCTGGTTGTATTGCGATATCTATTGTCTGCCGGGAACGAAGGGCAAAAATGTTGCATAATGCATACTTTCATACCCATCCAGGTTACACAGTGAGCCCAGCTGACACTGCAGACGCTGCCCCTGCATGTCCCCCTCCCCCACCTCCATGCACCCTGGCACCTTCGGTGTCATGGCACCCGTCCCTGCTGCCAGGGGTACCATCAGCTAGCGCAGCGGTTGCCAGCGGTATGCTCCACTGCCCCCAAACAAAGACATTATAGGGTCTACTGTGGGCATTGCCCTGGGGCCACGTGATGCCCTGCCTGCAGGTGGCGGCCAGTTGGGGAGGTGGTTTGGCAGACTCTGTGGTGCTGGTTGGTGGTGGGGAGTGAGAGTGTCGGGTGGCAGCTGGTGTGTAGGCTGGTGGGGTGAAAGAGTAGGGTTTGGGGTCGCATGGGTGGATAAATCGGGCCACCCATATAGCCGGTGGCAATATGCAGAGCCTCAGGCCATGGTGGGTGGTCAGTGGGGTACGCAGCAAGATGGCTGACTTGCAGGCAGCGGCATGCCTGGACACCACCCCAGTCCCATGCGGGTAACCCCAGCCACAAGCCCCATCCCCTTATCACCCCCACTGCCTAAGCCCTGCCAGGGAGCAACCCCCCCACCCAGCCCAGCTAGTGTCAGGAACGGTAGCCCATGGACGAGCGTCTGCGTGTCCTCATTCCTCTCTTTCCCTCATCAGCCATGGCATCTGTTTCCCGATTTTTAAGAGCATAAGTGAACATTGAAAGCAGGAATTCCCCCAACTGATGGCGGAGGATTGTGGACTTTCTGGAGAATACCGGGTCAGGCCCTCTAAAAAACATGCAAACAATCTTTGCTTGAAATGCGGAGGGGAATGCATTGACTCCACTGTCGGGGCACCGGAGAATTGCGATTTAGTGTGAATCTGACGTCCACCATGAATTTGACGTCGAGAGCCATTCTCCACCCAATCGCCTTTCTCAATTTCGGCATCGCTCAACAGAGAATCCCGCCCTGCATGTTTTCAAGAAGCAGTTAGATAAAACACTTCAGGGAAAGGGGATCAAAGGATACGGGGGGGAAACTGGGTTTAGGCCCTTGAATTTGATGTTCACACATGATCAGAACGAATGATGAAGCAGTTTCAAATGGCTGAATTGTCTCTGCCTTCTCCTTTCTTCTATGTCTCTCTTTTTTTATAAGCCCAGGGTACTGCGACACTACTTGGCAGTTTCCTTGGACTGCCTGGTTGTCACCCTCTATACCTCCAAGCCCTAAAGCTGCAGTGTGACCACCTTACTTAATATGTTCTCCATGTAGCTCTCAACCTCACGGATGCACCAGAGTAACTCTAGTGGCTGCTCTGAACCCTGAATCTCAGGTTTCTACGCCTGGTGACAATTCCTATGCATGTGGTCATCTGTGACACTGGTAGCTTGGATCAATTCATACACGTTACGGGACACACACTCCACTGTTTCCATGCACTGCAGCTCCGTACGAAGACAACTTTTTACACAATTGCAGGTGATATCAGCCTACTGTGACGCTCATTTTTAAAAAATTGTTTTTTATTCAAATGTTCACAAAATATCAACAACAAAATACAGAAAGAAAAGAACACCTGCCCCCTATACATAAATAATAAATTAATGGCCATCATCAACACAAAAGCAAATATACACACCCACTCAAGAAAAACGAACCAAGCCCCCCCCTCCCCCCCCCCCCCCCCCCCGGGTTGTTGCTGCTGCTGACCATCTTCTAACACTCTGCCAGGAAGTCTAGGAACGGTTGCCACTGCCTGAAGAACCCTTGCACCGATCCCCTTCAGGCAAATTTCACCCTCTCCAATTTAATAAACCCCGCCATATCATTGCTCCAGGATTCCATGCTTGGGGGCCTCGCATCCTTCCACTGAAGAAGAATCCTTCGCCGGGCTACCAGGGACTCAAAGGCCAGAATACCGGCCTCTTTCATGTCCTGCACTCCCGGCTCCTCTGCCACACCCAATATTGTGAGCCCCCAGCCTGGTCTGACCCTGGAAACTACCACCATCGACACCATCCTCGCTACACCCTTCCAAAAGTCCTCCAGCGCTGGGCAACCCAGAACATGTGGGTGTGGTTTGCTGGGCTCCCCGAGCACCTAACACAACTGTCCTCGCACCCAAAGAACCGGCTTATCCTTGCCCCGGTCATGTGAGCCCTATGCAGCACCTTAAATTTTATGAGGCTGAGCCTCATGCAAGAGGAGGAAGGGTTCTTCCTCCCCAGGGCATCCGCTCACGACCCCTCGTCAATCTCCTCACCCAACCCCTCCTCCCACTTCCCCTTTAGCTCCTCAACTGAGGCCTCCTCCTCCTCCTGCATCACCTGATACATTGCCGAGATCCTCCCCAACCCACACCCCCGACAGCAGCCTGACCTGGCCCTTGCATGGCGGCGACAGTGGGAACTCCACCACCTGCCGCCGAACAAACGCCCTTACCTGCATATATCTGAAGGTATTCCCTGGGGGGAGCCTGAACTTCAGCTCCAGCTCACCCAGGCACGCGAACTTCCCGTCCACAAACAGGCCCCCCATCCTTCTAATACCTGCCCTCCGTCCATCCTCTACGGGACAAACCAGTGGTTCCCCCGTATCGGGGACCACACCGAGGCCCCCACTGCCCCCCTGTGACTTTTCCATTGCCCCCAAATTTTGAGTGTAGCCGCCACAACCGGGCTTGTGGTATACCTCATTGGAGGAAGCTGCAGCGGTGTCGTCACTAGCGCCTCCAGGCTCATGCCCACACAGGAAAGCTATCTCCAGCCTCTTCCATGCTGTCCCCTCCCCCTCCATCACCCACTTACGCACCATTGCCACGTTGGCGGCCCAATAATACCCACAGAGGTTAGGCAGTGCCAACCCCCTCCCTATCCCTGCACCGCTCCAGGAACACCCTTTTCACCCTCGGAGTCTTCTGCGCCCACACAAACCCCATAATGCTCCTATTAACCCGCCTGAAGAAGGCCTTAGGCATCAGGATGGGGAGGCACTGGAACAGGAACAACATTCTCGGGAGCACTGTCATTTTAATTGACTGCACCCTACCTGCCAGGGAGAGTGGTAGCACGTCCCACCTCTTAAACTCCTCCTCTATTTGCTCCACCAGTCTCATGAAGTTAAACTTATGCAGGCCCCCCCCCCAACTCCTAGCCACCTGGACACCCAGGTACCTGAAACCCCTCTCCGCCCTTTTTAGTGGGAGCTCACCAATCCACCTCTCTTGGTCCCCTGGGTGACCAACGAACAACTCGCTCTTCCCCATATCATGCTTATACACAGAAAAACCCCCAAACTCTCAGAATCCTCATCACCTCCGGCATTCCCCCCATCGGATCCGGCACATATAACAGCAAATCGTCCGCATAGAGTGACACCCGATGTTCCTCCCCACCCCGCACCAACCCCCTCCAATTCCTCGACTCCCTCAATGCCACGGCCAGGGGCTCAATCGCCAGCGCAAAGAGCTGGGGGGACGGGGGACACCCCTGCCTCATCCCCCGGTGTAACCAAAAATACTCAAATCGCCTTCTGTTCGTGGTCAAACCCACCACCGGGGCCTCATACAGCAACTTAACCCACCTGACAAACCCCTCCCCAAACCCAAACCTTTTCAGCACCTCCCACAGGTACCCCCACTCTACCCTATCAAAGGCCTTCTCCACATCCATCACCACCACTATCTCCGCCTCCCCTTTCCACCGCCGGCATCATTATAACATTCAAGAGCCTCCGTAAATTCGTATTGAGCTGTCTCCCTTTCACGAATCCCGTCTGATCCTCGTGAATGACCTGCGGCACACAGTCCTCTATCCTTGTGCCTCAAATCTTTGCCAACATCTTTGCATCTACATTTAGTAGCGAGATCGGCCTGTATGTCCCACATTGTAGGGGATCGTTGTCCCGCTTCAGGATCAAGGAGATCAGCGCCCGATACATCGTCGGGGGCAAAGTCCCTCCTTCCCTTGCCTCGTTAAAGGTCCTTACCAACAGAGGGTCCAGCAGGTCTGCATACTTCTTATAAAATTCGACCGGGAACCCATCTGGCCCCAGTGCCTTCCCCGCCTGTATGCTTCCTATCCCTTTGACCAACTCCTCCAACCCAACCAATGACCCCAGCCCCGCCACCTGCCCCTCCTCCACCTTCAGGAATCTCAACCGGCCCAGAAAGCGACCCATCCCTCCCTCCTCCAGTGGGGGCTCGGACCGATACAGTTCCTCATAGAAGTCCCTGAAGACCCGATTGATATCCACATAACTTCGCACCATGCTCCCTCCCCCATCCTTAACTTCCCCGATCTCCCTAGATGCCTCTCGCTTCCAAAGCTGGTGCGCCAACATCCGGCTCGCCTTTTCTCCATATTCATATACCCCCCCCCCGCGCCTTCCTCCACTGCGCCTCTGCCTTCCTGGTGGTCAACAGATTGAATTTGGCCTGGAAGCTGCACCGCTCCCTAAGCAATCCATCCTCTGGGACCTCCGCGTACCTCCTGTCCACCCTCACCATCTCCCTCACCAGCCTCTCTCTCTCTTTCTTCTCCCTCCTCTCCTTCTGGACCCTAATGGAGATCAGCTCTCCCCTGACCACCACCTTCAGCACCTCCCAGACCACCCCCACTTGGACCTCCCCATTGTCATTAGCATCCGGGTACCTCTCTATGCACCCTCGGACCCGCCCGCTCACCTCCGCCAGCAACCCCACCTCTAAGCCCCACAGCGGGCGCTGGTCCCTCTCCTCCCCCAGTTCGAGGGCTACCCAATGCAGAGCATGATCAGAAATGGCTGTCACCGAGTATTCAGTATCTTCCACTCTCGGAATCAGCGCCCTAATCATAACAATCCGGGAATAGACCTTGTGGACATGGGAGAAGAATAAGAATTCCCTGGCCCCTGGCCTCGCAAACCTCCATGGGTCCACCCCTCCCATCCAGTCCATGAACCCCCTCAGCATCTTGGCCACCGGCAGCCTCCAACCCATCCTAGACCTGGAGCGATCACGTGCCGGGTCCAGCACCGTATTGATATCCCCCCCCCCCATTATCAGGCCTCCAGGTCCGGAATCTGGCCCAACATACACCGCATGAAGCCTGCATCATCCCAATTCGGGGCATATACATTGACCAACACCACCAGCTCCCCCTGTAGCTTGCCACTTACCATCACATACCTACCGCCATTATCTGCCACGATGCTCGATGCCTCGAACAACACTCTCTTCCCCACCAAGATCGCCACCCCCCAATTTTTGCATCCAACCCCGAATGAAACACCTGGCCTACCCACCCATTTCTCAACATTACCTGATCCGTCACCCTCAGGTGCGCCTCCTGAAGCATGGCCACATCTACCTTCAGCCCCTTCAGGTGTGCGAACACCCCGGCCCGTTCTGTCCCCTTACGTTCCAGATTATCTGCAAGATCAGGGGGCTACCTGCCCCCCCCCCCCCCCCCGGCCAACGAGCCATATCCCCTCCTAGGCCAGCCATGTGCCCAAGCCCCCCGCACGGCCCGTTCCCCACAGCGGCAGACCACCGCCCCGACCTCCTCTACTGACTCCAGCCCCCCCCCTCGCCATTCCAGCAGCAACCCGGTGCCCCCCCCCCCAACTCTCCTCCCCAGCTAGGTCCCCCCTCGCTGCCTTGCTCTCCCACAAGTCAGCCAACTCCTGCTGACCCCGGCCACTCCCTCGACCCCTCCCAGTGTGGAACGTCCCCTCCCCTCACATTGCCCACCAGCAGGCTCTCCCCCTCCCCTTCCACTCCCAGCACGGGAAAAAGCCCGTGCTTCCCAGCTCCGGCCCCGCCTCCTTCTGCCCATAGCGTGGGAAAAAGGCCTCGCTTTCCACATGCCCGGCCCCGCCTCCTCTGGCGCAGCTCCCTTTTCAGGCCCGGTCCCCTTGCCCTCAACTCAGGCCTCAGCCCCCCCCGCCCCCACGGGGCCCATCCCCCCTGCCGGCCATCAACCCCCCAAGCTGTTTACATGCCCCCCTCCACAAGCCCACCCGGCGGACCCAACCGAAACAGTGCCCCAAAACTGTGACGCTCTTTCATATACACCCCCATTTCATAACAGTAAGTTATATGCCAACAAATGTCCTGTTGTTTTCCATCGCAGACAAAATACAGAGCAACATAATAATGCACTGGTACCGAGAGTCTTATCAACCTGCCTAGTTCTGCTGAAAGGTATTTCCTGAGTAGATTTAAATTCCAACCAATTTGTTGGCGTGATTATCAGGTTTGTTTTCCAGTTTAGTGATCCTGGACGACGTGTTACCAACACCTTCCCTCCATGCAAAAAAAACGAAGAGGCGCTCTGGAAGATATGGGAGCTGGGATGTTTCAATGGAAGTAACCGAAAGCATGAGATCTGAAACCAGCTAAAGTTAGAAAGGAGAAAATATTCAAATTGTGGCAGCCACTAACAAGACATCAGTGAAAAGCAGAATACTACGAATGCTGAACATCTGAAAGAAAAGCAAAACATTCTGGAAATGGACGGTTTGAGCAGCATATGTGAAGAAGAAACAGATTTAACGTTTCAAGGGACTTTGATCAGAATTAGTCATCTGCAACATCCAGTCCAGTGCCACCACCAAAAACATCTTTCCCTCTCCTCCGCTTTCAGCACATTGAGCAGAATTGAGTTGTGAGGAGGATGCATGGAAGCGTCAAGGTGACTTGGACAAGTTGAGTGAGTGGGAAAACATATGGCAGATACAGTACAACGTGCCAAAATGTTAACTTATGCACTCAGGTGTGAAAAACAGAAAGGAAAAATATTAATTAAATGGTGAAATATTGGGAATTGTGGATCTACAAATTAAAATCTGGGTGTCATGTACACCAGTCAATGAAAGTGGAGAGGTAGATGCAGCAAGCAATTAATTTTAATTTAAAAATCTTTATTGTCTCAAGTAGGCTTACATTAACACTGCAATGAAGTTACTATGAAAAGCCCCCAGTCACCACATTCCACCGCCTGTTCAGGTACACAGAGGGAGAATTCAGAATGTTAAAATTACCTAACAGCATGTCTTTCGGGACTTGTCAGAGGAAACCGGAGCATCCGGAAGAAACCTACGCAAACACAGGAAGAAGGTGCAAACTCCACAGACAGTGATCCAAGCCAGGAATCGAACCTGGGATCCTGGACCTGGGAAACAACAGTGCTACCCACTGTGCTACCCTGCTGCTCTTGGAAGTCAAATTGTCTATTGGCCTTCATTGGTCGAGGATTTGAGTTCGGAAGTAGAGATGTCTTACTGTAGTGATGCAGGGCCTTGGAGAGTCTAGCCGTGGAGTATTGAGTGCAGTTTTGGTCTCACTACCTCACAAAGAATATACCTGCCATAGAGGGCGTGTAGCAAAAGTTCACTCAGCTGAAAGCAGGGTTGGCAGGACTGTTCTATGAAGAGAGATTGATTTGATTTGCCTGTATTCACTAAGGTTTAGATGGATGCAAGGAGATCTGATTCAAACGTATAAAATTCCAACTAGGCTGGACATGGGAATATAGAATCAGGGGTTACAGACACAGGATCCAGGGTAGACCATTTAGAACTGAGATGAGCACTACTTCTTTTTACTTAAAGGTCGTAAACCTATGGAATTCCCTGCCACAGAAAGTTGTGGAGGCCAAGTCACTGAATGTATTCAAGAAAGGGAAATACCATCTTTTAGA